>NW_020200807.1:47259-72712 GCF_001531365.2 Cynara cardunculus var. scolymus
AAAAAACAATAATGATTTTATTTTTGAATAAAATATAAATTTGAAGATATCATAAAAGTTAATGTCAAATCAATTATTTAAAAGTTTTTATTTTTGATGTAATTTTTTTAATTTATTTTTTATTATAATTTAAATTTAATAATATAATATTTTATAAAGATAATAATTAAGTATTTTTTTAAAACTCGATAATTATCCTAATTATATTTTAGATTTTTTATATTTAAAATAAAATGTTTATCTTGTATTTGATTATGTTTATCTGCTATTAGTTACACGAATTGAGATATGAGATGAAATCGGATAGGGATGAAATTGTTTAGGGATGAACATGTTTAAGAGTTTTAAGAGTTTAAGAGTTTGTAAGAGTTTTAGCCAAATGCTTTATAATATAGTATAGATAGTATAGATTATATCATTAAATCTATATTAAATTAGTTCGTTACTAAATCTAAATTAAATTATAATAAAGAAATTGAATTAAGAAAATTACACCAAAAACAAGAATTTTTAAAAAAGTTAATGATATCAATTTTTTTTTCAAAATTTTGATATTTTCAAATTTATATTTTATTCAAAAATTAAAATCATTATCGCGTTCTCAAAACCATATAAAATCGTATTATATTGACATAAAAAATATGAAATAAAACACTGAAATTAAGATGTGTTTCGATGCATTGCATGAATACCTTCTAGTATTATATTATTTATGCCAAACAAGCTCTTATTTTTCTTTGTTTTATAAAGGGAAAAACCCATTCTACCTTTTGAAGCTGATGATAATAGGTTTATTGCTTGCATTTTCTACCTTTAGCTTATTATTTTTTATTTAATTTGATAAATTTATTGTAACCAAACAAAATCAAACCAACACAGGAGACCTCAATAGGATATAACAAAGAAGTATTTCCCTAACGACCTTCGGCTTGTACAACAAAAAAAATTATGGCCAAGAGAGTTCAAATACGGTGACTTCAGGCTACCCGTGAAACGGGTGGTCGCACTGAGATTAATCAGCTCGCATAGTGGGTTGGATATGCTTGCTGCATGCAATTGAGAAACCATGAAAAGATGTTTACCTTGACCATACTACATCCAAAAGTTAATGGTAGGAAGAGAATAAAGAGACCAATGAACATAAAACTGATGCCAAAAATTACATGGGGCAAAGTAGCATGATTCGGTTTGGTATGTACAAAAACCCTTCAAACAGCACAAGTTGAAAGAATGCTAATTTTTGTAACAAAATAAGGGAAAACATCTACACACAAATACAATTGCAGTTGACCTCTCATGTATTTAATACAATAATAACTCATCTCCTTTTTTGCCTTGAAAAACTTGGGGGCCCCACACCCACACCCACACCCTGCTTGCCTCCATAATTCCTGCTTGGAGAATCTCTAAATGAACCATAACCAGCTCCAGCTTTAGCTGCTGTAGAGTCCAATGGAAGYGAGTCGCCAAAACAAGCTGTGTTGATCCGAGTCCTGTTGAGCTCCGATTCTAGCAGCTCACTGCTACACTGTTGGGCGAGGGCCTAACAACATATAACACAGCCAAATTCAGTAACAACATCCTCATTTTTTGTGTAAAAAGAGACAAAAAGGAGGGGCTTCTTACGATCAGCTCATCTGGTGATACGCCGTCATCTGCAAGCAAATCGTCACTTCCACGTGTTGCACGGCGACGATGCTTTGGAGTATCACTGGCTTCGGACGAGC
This sequence comes from Cynara cardunculus var. scolymus, assembly GCF_001531365.2. NCBI lineage: Eukaryota > Viridiplantae > Streptophyta > Magnoliopsida > Asterales > Asteraceae > Cynara > Cynara cardunculus. The sequence goes on from NW_020200807.1 coordinate 48,987, forward strand.
TCTCGGTGGCTTTCTCCAATATTACTCCTTGTAATGACTTGAGAGATTCACCCGCATCGGGAGTGAAATACTGGTTTAATATCGTCTCCAAGTATTCAAGCTGCGTAAGGCATGTGTCAGATTACATCATTGTGGTATTTAATAATATTGCTGAGGAGATTGTAAAGCATGGTACCATAGTCCGTACAAAATATGGATTCTTATATCATTCTATTCAGCAAGAAAGATATAAAAATCCTCGTAAGTTTTCACTTACCAGAATATTTGTTATAAAATTGGCAAAAGACAACCCTGTGACAAGATATCATAGAAATCGCAATACTTTTCCATTTTTGCGAAAGAACATTTTTTATCAAAAAATTTGATTATCACTGGTTGGTTACAAGTAACATCAATTAAAAGATTAAATTTTACCTCAAGCATGAGCTGGCAGAAACCATTTGCATCCAATATCCTTATATCAGTGTCTTTATGTTCATGAAAAAGGCTGAGTAACGTGTCAATTAGGCCTTCGACGAGAACACGAAGTATCTTGTCCAGCAAGGGTTTACAACCAGCAGAGACCTGTGATCAAAGTTCAAGCCCATATTCAAACTTTGATTTGCAATCACAGTAGCAATTCGCTAATTGTGACCATATAAATAATCTTAGCTACATAAAGAAAAAAAAATCCTCCCTGCATGTGATAAGTAGAAAAGGCAACAAAATTTACCTCTGCATGCACAGCTACAAGAGTGTGCAGTAACTCCACAGAAGCATCCCGCACACCCTGCAAAGCACGATGGAAAGTTAAAGACCGTAAAAGCATACTCTCAAGGACTAAATATATGATTCCTCACTTTCACTGCAGGTGCTCCACCCCATTGTACTCCAGCATCCAACAAATAGTTCACAGCAGCTGTTCTAATGTGATTTGCCTGGAACAGGAAGCAAAGAGCTGCTTGAGTTTTCCAACGGCTTAAAGCTAATCGGTATTCTAAAACGTGTCAGCTGATCAAGGAGGCCGAGCAACCTTCTAGCACCTGATTGCTCAACTGGGTATTATGCAGGGCCCAAATAAATCAGAGCCTAAGTGGATGCATTGCAGTTCATTTAATAAATAAATATATATGTAAACAGATGACTATTAACATTTACATACTATTTTATTTTTGATATAATTAGTTTTCAAAATTAGTAAATTCATTGACTCATTAATACCATTACTCGGACTGGGATTATTAACTCCACGTTGCAAAAATTGATTAATTAATACAACTTGGATAAAAGTGAGTAATACCGGCTTAATCTTTAGAAATGCTTAATTTAGTTTACTTGTTCATTGAAGTGGTGGGTGCAGCTTAACATCTAAGTGCCCAATTATACAACCTGATCTAATCAAAGTGTTATGGGGTATCTAAAACCTAGCGGCCTAAGCAGGGAATTTATTAATATACTGAAGCTAAGAACATAAGGGCAAGCAAAAGGGAACTAACAATCTTTTGTTTACTTCTAGGATGAGAAAATCAGATAAAAAGCTATCCTACTGAAAACAGAAATAGTCAAGACCAACATAGATCACTTCCTAATATCCAAGAGGATATGTTAGACTAAGTCAACTAGTCTAGTTTATATTATTAATATTGTCTAGGGTCGAAAGTGTAATTAGTTTTACCTATATAAGGTGTATCAGATTATTATTATTTTTCAATTAATACAATCAATATCAAGTTTTATAGGATATGATGTAACCCGATAGTTAGTGTTAACTATGTGAATCAATCTTAGCCCTTAATCCTTGAAATCTATGGATTAAATTAATCACAACATATTTGTAATAAATGAAAAACTGAATAAAAGTAAACATAGGTGAAAATTCTTGAACAGTGGTATTTGTGGAAAAGATCATGGCATATGAACACCTACAAACAATCTTATTGAAGACATATGAACACCATATGGTTATGAATGCATTCTTATGAACACCTATGAGCATATTCTTACAAAAACCTTATAGTTATGAACATATTCTTATGAACACCTATGGACATCAAGTAATAATTTGGGACATCTCATTAAACACCATAAAAGTAACTTACATATAAAAATTATCTATTTGCCCTTCATCATTAAATCAAACATTTGAAATAACCTCTAATAAAGGATGAATCATATTGGTCCAAGAACTGAATCTATGAAAGCACTTTGAAGTAAYAGTTGCATAGCAGATGACTGAACTGGAAGCAATATAGACCAAGTAGGGTTCACACTGATACTGGTCAAACCAAGTGGGGAACCCATGACACTTCTGAAAAGAACATCAGCATGTGTTCAATGGAAACCGTGGAGGGAACACATAAAAGCAAATAACCTTAGGTCTTCCTTGTAGAACCATCAAATGAAGTAGCATCTAACCACCCGTCCGTTTCCATTAACTACAAAACCTCAACAAACAATACAAAGCTAAGGTCTCATTCACACTGCCTCTTCAACAAAGAATTGGTATTTCRCACCTCCAGAGAACTAAGAAAATTCAACACAATACTCTTTAACACTTCCTAGTTCCTACTGGATACGATCATATGTAATTTTCCTTTTCAGATATTATGAAGGTTATTCAGATAGCAATACATGGAACTCCTCTCTTCAAGGCACTGTCGTTCTATTTCTATTGACTCATCACATAGGACATGAATCTACTACTATCCATAAAAACATCAGAACTCAGAGAAGAAAAAGAATCCCACCAAATAAAAAATCAATACATTCACAATATGGCATGCACATAAGTTCTACACAAKGATTAAACCCATATAGGATCGCCGTACAGTCAAAACAGCTAATAACATCAAGATTAATTGATAACTATCAGAAACAAGAAAGGTTAGGCACATGTTTGATGAGATTATTTGCATAATCCTGTGAAAGGAAAAACTTGCAAGTGAATTGAGTTACAGATCTTGTTCTACACCTTWGCAATMGTATATTGTGCAAGGACTTTCTCTTCAAGCCCAGAGAAAGACCTAACCAAATCTTCCATATCATTGTCCTCATCATCTTTCACCCTACAAGAATTAAATATAYAACTYCATTCAAACTTGGAAGCATCAACACTGGACACAACCACATATAGCCAAGAATAAGCTAAACAATGACGMTTGGAAAATGTTAAACAACTCAAAATTTGTTCGATAAAAAAAGTCAAAAACATAAGCTACCACCACCTAATAGATTAAATGGTTCCTCGAAGCTGATAAAATTGTGAGTATAAAGTGCTTTACAAAGATGGCATAGAGAGAGAATAGAACATTTGGACATACGAAAAATAGCATATCATGCACACATGAGCTTGTCCAACAGAAAGCACACTGCCACAAAATGTTCAGCCAGCAAGTCTGCCATTTCTTTGATGAAAAATAATGGTGATGGTAACATTGTTAAGGAAACTAAACCATATTAATGTGACTTAATTTTTCACATTCAAAAAACCACATTGACAAAAATATGTTTTGTCCATGGAGTATAGCTATCAGCCTAATTGAGTTGTGGATTATGTTACTTTTAAATTTATACTCCAACCAACCATTTAACATGCAACAATTGGGATGTCCCATATTCATTGCAATATTTCCCTCTTTGGTAAAACTAAAATTAGAATTACCTACTTCTCACAGTCATCATCTGAAATGATTTTGGTCCAAAGACCCTCCCCCCAAAAAAATAACAAAAAACTGTATCATTGAGGGTTGTTTTAATAGTCAAACGCTTGTATTGAACCACATGTTCTGCTCTATCAAAACCTTATGAACTCTGTGGGACAGTACTATACAACAATTACCCCAGATATTAATTGCATGAAAAGGATGAAAGAGCATCTACACAAACGCACCTGGTCTGCATCCAGATGTGTTTGTATTTATCGTGCATTTCATGAGAAAGATCATCCTTGCAAAATCCAAGGTTACTCAAGACCATCAACAGCTGTTGGTGTGGATGAGTAATACTTCCAGGGAGAGGATCAAATGAATTTTCTTCTAGATCAAGAGGATATCCATTTTGGAAGGATGGGCTTTCTTTATATGATCTATTCTGACTGAGCTTGCTTCCAGTCTGCTCCAGATGACCTAATTATGTGCATCATAGGGATGGATCATAAGTTAACAGAATATAATTGAATAACAGGCAGCAAGTAATCGTGTCCATACCAGCAAAATCAAGCAAACAGTTCAAAAATGAAAGCCTAACAGATTCTTGAGTTTCTTGAAGCAGCATAAAGGCGTCTTCTGACTTTGTTGCTTCACTCCCTAAAGACTGCATCATCCTGGAAAAAAGAGAGTTGCCAAGCAAGCTGCTCATAAACAAACTTTTGACAAAGCAATCAGAATATATTAATAGTTACGTAAACAAGATCTAGAAGCCAAAACACAAGCTCATACAAGCCACGTCATCTTTATCCATGAAAAGCCAAGCTCCCAGGTGGGCATAAAAGAAGTGGAAAGAAAGAGACTAAAATTTGATCTGAGTTAGATATGGTAACTACAAACACAACTAGAAAACATGATTAGAATTCAACAGAACTTTCAATAACACCTGCCAAATACAGTTACATTTCACCCCAACTGTTCATCATTACACTACCTAATTCACCATCAAAATAAACATTTTGTTAACAGTCTCTGTCCCAAATAGAATTTGAATTATGCACAGGCATATCTGGGTAGCAGCTCATGAGTCATGACAACCACAAGTCATATTCCAGTCACACCTATGATAATCCACCAAGACAATGCGATATTACCTATGACGTTTACACCCAACAACAATTGGGAAAGGAAGATTAGAAGAAAAATGGAACCAAACCAAGTATGAGAATTTCTACTTAAGATCGCATAGATTAAAAACTAGAATCAACCTGGTTAAAGTTAAACCACTGTGCTTCTTGAGCAAGTTTTTTTTTTTTTTTTTTGATTAACCTGGATATCTAATCCGCTATGCGAGCCGACTAATCCCAGGGCGACCACCTGCTTTGCAGATAGCCCGGAGTCACCGCAATTGAACCTCCGTGGCCACAAGGGGATTTTTATTCCTCCTTGGAAGTTTTTATCCATATTACTACCTTACGATMATGTAAGACATGACTAGGGTTAGAAAATGAGGAAACTAAAAATCAACTAGGATCCCAGCAAGTCCCACCTCATAGCTGTAGGTTCTCTTGAAGTTCACATACCATACTTCCTTTGGCTCACAAAACGATCTATATCTCTAATCCTGGATGGTTTCATACCCAGGTTGGTTCACTCGACAAACAAATTAACAAACTATTCAGTCATTCAATGATCAAAACCTTGGGGAATTACAACACCATTACATTGAAGACTAGAAGGCTAAAACTTCCATGATGAGAAATAAAATATAACAAAGTAATCCTGGATAATCAATATCACCAAGTATGGAGAAATATGCATCTCTTCTTGCCCAATTAAAACCTAACTTAATCCCAAAAAGATTAAAAAAAAATTACTTCCTTCCTGGATATGTGATCTCCATCACCTTTCAAAAGCTCTTTCCTGCTACTTACCGAAGCCATGGATGATAATCCTCTTCGGTGGACATTGTCAGCTTCTGGTATAAGTTAGTGTTAGTATACGTTATTTTTTGTTAGGTTTTTTAAGTTATGTTATACAAGAATTCAGGTGTGTATCATTATTTCATTTATTAAGGATTCTCCTGAGTTATAATAATTCAATCATAACCAAAACATGGTATCATAGCTAAACACTAGTCCCTCTAAACGATTTTGACTCCTACAGAAGCCCTACTACTGCTGTTCATCCGACAGCAGTAGTATGCTTCCCAGCCATCAACAGCAAGAGGTTGTTGCCAGCCACACACCAGCCTGTGTAATTTAAGATCTCAACCAGAAGCCAATGTTATCTAACAGAGACTCWCTGGCCGGAGGTAAATCTGTAGTACTGTACAGGGCTRACCACAACCACTGGTGCTCCAGACATGCTCATCCTGCTCCTCTGCCTGCCTAGTGGATTAGCATGAACAGATTTTGCACGTTTCACCTGATCAAAACAGGTCAGCTCCCATTTCAAGTGATCATCCTGGTTTGTATGTAGAGCCGCCAACTTGCTTCTTTCCTTTTGCATTATCATCGCACTGACACTAGATGCAAGTCAGGCCACCAGTAGTGGCACCACCTYCTCCAGGGATTTCCTTTTTATCACCATCCAACTTCTGTCAGGAGTATCAGCTCATTCATGTTCATTGAATCGGTTGTGGGAGTCTTCTTGGTAGTTACTCTTTGTCTAGCACCCTGCATTGGAAGTGAGATCCTCAGCTCCAACACTCTTACACGCCCTCTAGTCACCAGAACTCAGGTCTTGGGAGTGGAGAGTTTTTTTGGGAACTGATAAGATGATAGAGTGCAACCATTGCAGGAAATGAGGACGCATATCCAAGGTTTTAAAAAGAGGAATTGGGACTCGAGGCGTTTTCTTCCACGCCCTGAGGCGTAAGCCTCGAGGTGGTCCGAGGCGTAAGCAGAACATGGTAAAACAAATAAAATTCATAAATACTAAAAGTAAGCAGAACATAATTCCATACCAAACTTTAAACGTCATAGATTCATAAAATACTAGTTATAAATCTAAAAACATATCAATCTACAACTTATAGTTCCCCGTAGCATGATCAAGTTGTATAGCTCCACAATCTTATCCATAATCACTATCACTTTCATCTTCCAAATCCACAGAAAACAGAAAAATAATACAGAAAACTGAAAATAATATAGAAAACAGAAAACAGAAAAACAGAAAAGATACAAAATAACATACATAACACATTATACATATAGAAAATACATTATACATGATATAGAACATATATACTTAGACTGAAATATATATATATATATATATATTTATTTATTTATAATATAATATAATACATTATAGATAAACTAAAAATATGGACACAAACTAAAAAGAACTTACTTTTTAGGTTGGCTTTTGAGATGAATATCTTCTTGAGAGAGGAAAAAGTAAGAAATGGAGAAGAAAAAAACAGGGTTTGGAGAGGCGTGCGCCTCAGAAACGCCTCACACCTCAACGCCTCAAGGCACCGCCTCACCAATTGAGGCTTAAGCCTCGTCCAGGGACCATGAGGTGCCGCCTCATGAGCGGTTTTGGACCGCCTCGCCTCGAGGCTCAAACGATTTTGAAAACCATGTGCATATCATATACAATGCCTTATTGAATGCTTACTGTGCCTTAGACTAGCCTCCTTGATTGGGAGCCATGAGAATCCGACCACGTGAACCACCCCAAGAAATAGATCGCTTAAATGCTAAGTTAGTCGCATAGCCTATTCAGTGTAGCAGCAGACTCCCTTGAGGTGTAAGACGTTCTAGAATATATCCTCTTTTATCAATGTGCACATCAGGATGCTAATGATGTACCATATGTGAGCAAGACAAATATATTAATTGACTACTGACAGCCCCATTGACAAAACATATATATACCATCATGTTAGACGAACAGTTGTAGAAAACACAATAAAACCACAGTGATTGGAAAGACAACATACAGTCCATGCATGATAAGATATTTAAACTTACATATCTATCTGATCCATTGCTGTCGCCATAACTGAACGGAATGCTAAAGGCAAGTGAGAAATTGTGTATGAAGATTTGTTTCTTTCTAGAACAGACACAGGGATCCATGATTCGTGTTTTGATATTTCTTCGGTTGAAGCCCTCATCCATGAACTAAGCCTTTGTATGTAAATTTTTGTGATATCATACTGAAGTGTCCGCAAAGCTGCAACTGTTATCAGAAAATGGAATAGTCAGACTGATCCGATAAACACAAAAGGCTGTAGGAACGGAAAAGGTCAAGAAACCTGCAATCGACGGTGCTGCTTCTTTTGCTTCAAAAGCTTCACATGCTTTAGATATAGCTGTTATTGCGTCATTCATATATGGCTGAAGAATATTCGACTCTTCAAGATCAAGAAATGTGTTGTGAACCTGAATAATTAATGCCACACTTATTTAATCACATCTTCATCAGCAAGACTGTAGGGGACGAAGAATCAAGATAATGCATCTTTCACCAAACAGCTTTAAGTGAATGATTTATAACAAAAACATGAAGAACAAATTAAATTGCTAAGCATGAAAAGTTCACACCTTTTTTATTTTAATTATTTTTTTCTCGAAAATCTATACGTTGAACTAGAAAGTCTCATTGTTCTTCATATTATGTTCGTAGTTGTTAGAGTACTTTATTCTTCAGAAAAGTCTACACATCTTGATATTTACCAAAAGTAAAATCTGGATTTGAAGTCAGTTATTACCAGCATCTGGACGAGCCCCATATGTAACAAGTTGGCCATGTTTGACACATATGTACCAATAATAGTAGTAGAGATACAGCAAGCAACTATTTTCTTAGTTTCTCTTATTTACTTGGTCTGTGTTCATCTGTATCAGTTGGACAAGATCATCTTCATCTTGTGCATTCTATAAAACGAGCATTCCACTATTGAAAAAAGTATAAGCAAGAATCTCAAGCTTAAACACATTTATTTCTTCGCTTATCATTTACTAGGTCAATATTTATCTTGATCACTTGCATCGGATTGTCAAGATCTCTTGCACTCCATAAGGTTATTGCATTGTTGAATAACACATGCATTTTAAGAAATCTGTTTTCCAGTTACAAAGCATAAGCAAGAACTGGAGCTTAGACACAATCTTCCCGAGTCATAAATGCATGGAAACAAAAAATCTTGTTAAAGCTTATTCACCGAATCACCATGCATGGAAAGAAGGCATGTAGTTTATCAATAAAATTTGGACATTCATAACTAATGGTAGAGCTCAACTCTTTGAATCTTGTTAACCATGAAGATGGACTGCTGTTTAATTAAACAGACTTGTAGCTGTGGGAGAGAAATGAAGTCACATATCTTGTATTAGTTTTGAAAAGATTACTTAATTGAAATTCTGCAATTCTTTTAGCTTCTTTTAGGATATTCAATCTCATGAATAAATGATATTTGTCAACCGATGCAAAATTATCTCAAGTTGTGTACAACTATTAACCCTTGCGGTTTGATGGAATCTTCAAAATATGTCAAGAACCTGATTTCAATATTAAAATTAAGCAACAATGTCGTATGAGTGTGATATGTTCCATTAAGTCTGCCAGCATAACTAATTTTCTTATTTTCTGCTGAACAGTTTAAGCACCAGGAACAAAAAACACCATGCATACCTAACCAAAGGTTATTAGAGTTAGCAAAAGCAGACATAGCTTATTAGAACGTTTCCCATCATACATATGGGCATTAAGCATTAGCTTTTGGATTATGTATTGGACATCCCTCTAGATTGAATTATTTTGTTCTCCTATCCTTCACAAGCTAATTTCAATTCAATTAAGTTTCACTGGATATAAGTTCAATTGAAAGTTAAAGTGATGGAAGAAGAAAAACGAAATATAGAGACAAGTTGACCTAACATAGATGTCCCACTGTCAAATCAGATTCAAACATGATCTACTCCTGGAGAGACCGACCCTGGTTTATCCCAAAATTTTCAGCTATTGGTATCCCTAGGCTCCCAGGTGGACTTTATCTTTGGCTTATCACTAACTCTCGTATAAGTCAGATCATCTCCAATGGTTACAGCAAGAAATTACTCTTTTAACATTCAATCTCCAAAACATGGTGAGATTATCATATCAAGAAGCCACATTTTCATAAGGTGAACATGCATTCCAATTAAGAAGTCACTTGAGAACTAGATTCATATTATAGCGTTCAATCACACACCATGCCCCCCTTACAAGGTTGAAACATTAACTTTAGACTAAATTTTGTGTATATAAGCTATTCCTGCAAATCATTTTAACATACACAACAACCTCATAATAATAGTCAAGTTCTCATAATATGATAAAAGTTTCCTTAAAGTGACAAAAGAAAATCTACCTTGGATTCATATGCAGATATAGTATTTTGTATCATGCCAGACACTTCATCAAGAGAATGACTTGAATATTTGTTGTCTCCCATCTTTTCCTCGGTTTTTGTCACTGAAGTAGTAATATTCAGTTCAGCAGTGACTTGGGAAGACTGTTGAAGAGTTCAGGTCAAAAATATGGATAAATGTATCAGTATAGATATGAAAATGAGAAGACCATCTCATGAGATCAGCAGAAAAAAGGAAGGAAGGTTTGCATGGACCGTGACAAGTAAAACGTAATATCAAGTTCACACGTGTCAAGGTACTGAAAAAGATGCTTATGTGTGTGCATCAGCTACCAGTTATAACAGATCATATGGACCATTTTTATAAGCATATTTGTGAAAATACTGTCTCGTGATGATTTAATACATGACATATAACGCTCAAAAGTAAAGTTACAATGTGATTCCATCACATAATTATTAATGGGCTTTATGGGGAACATGTTTTTTTTGCTTTGAGGGGTGGTTGAGTAGCAGGAATCATTTTCTTTCACATGGAAGATTGTTAAGTACTCATAGGGCAAGGAAAAAACCTTGAGGCGTACAGGTAATCCTGCTAGGTATTGGATTCTTTATGAAATAACAGTGCTTATTGTGTTGAAAAAGGAGTATCATGACTGACTTGGTCTGCACTTAGGAAGGTAAATAAACCAAAATCAGTTTTTCAACTTCTATCCTTATATGTAACATAGACATTGAAGAAACGTTTTGATTCCCTTTCACCTCATTTGACCAGAAATCGATGCCTGAATTGTCCTTTTAAATGGAGAGCACAAACATGACTTGAGGTATACTTTGAAATAACAATACTTACAGAAATAAGGAAAAGCCATTGAGGTGTGATAAGAAGGTGCTGTTTGTATAATATTGAATGGCATTCATATAAGATATATAGCATCAGTGATATATTATTAAGTAGAAGGTATTTTAGCGCATTTGTCCATCTAGGGCACCAACCATGTCCATGAAACTGAAGAAAGGGAACAAAGTGGTGAATGAATATCTATATGCACTCAGACGAATAAGTGAGAAGCACGTGATCTATCTCAACACTGTAGCACAAATCATGCAAAAGCAATAACTTACTTTAATAAATTGAAATTACCTTTGCAAATTTCCCACTTGAAACAGAAAGGGCAACCTTCCAGAAGGCCGGTATGTGATGGACAAGCACAGCAGTTAATCTTCGTATGTACCTTCCTCGAAGAGCATCAAGCTCTTCAGCACCTGAATCTCTTGGTTGTGAATCAACCGTCAACGAATTATTCATATGAGGGAGAGGCATATCAACATCACCCTGATGGTGGTACATGTAAAAAAGTTTTAAGATCGTAAGCTAAAGGGCAGATAGATAGTATATCCACCAAATAAAAGGAAAGAACTGTTGCTCACAGATTCGTTTAATTCATGCTGAATTTTCCTCCACTTTTCATCCGATAGTGCTTTCTCACGTAGTTCATTTTGCAAGTTCTCTATTCTTGTTTCATGATCAAATGTGCACTTTTCAAGCAAACCTCGGATCCTATGATTCTGATAAATAGACAAAAAACAAGGAGAATACAGCATTTACTTCTTGTCAAGGCGAGTCACTTTTGCTGAGGAGCAAATAGCAAGGAAGGTGCAACAAATATCATTAAGCATCTTATTGTTCCCTAAATCATAAGCACAAACTATTCTGCTGACCATGCTTGGATGGAATTTGCACCCTTGCCACTGCTTAATGTTGGCTGTGAAATTTGAATAACCAGATGATTTTGGAAAATTTGCGGAAAGAAAACATCGATAAGCAACCTAAACTCGAAACTGAACACTATAGTGCGTACGCATGTGTAAGTTTGATTTGTGTTCTTTAAATGTGCATTTGCTTCTACATACATGCCTATATAGGTACCTACATACACAATATTTCCTAAAGTCAAAATTAATAACTGCTCCACATTGCTTAAGCTTTTCATTCCCGTATTGAACTTGAAAGCCATTGTAGGGCTTAAAAGTCGAAGAATGTCAACTACTAGAAGTAATTGTATGTAATATATATACATGTATAGGTATATATGAATCTATGAAATAGATACACATGTTTGTGCGTGTATAGGTATATACAGATGTGTGTGTATGCAAGGTATAACACACATACTTCTCCTAGTAGCTATAGGACTTCAAAGTTGAAGGAAAACTATTAGAGGAAGTATATGTATATGTGAATGTATATGTATGTATTTATGTGTATGTATATATGTGCGTGTGTATTTAAGTATGATTACCGTATGAGATTTCAAAATTAAGCTATAGCCTGTATAATCACAGTACTATTGTTGACAATTGTTCCAAATTACAGTCGAGGAAGGCTATAACCAGAAAGTTATATCAAGCTTCTCACCTGTATATTTAGATAATGACGTATAGGATCTGACTCGGGTTCCAGCTCCAATAAAAGTCTCACGACATTTTCAAGCTACAAGAAACATCATAAAGATCCAATTGGCAGTTAAGAAATACAAAGTTTGTTCAGAGCCAGAAGACGAATGCCAAACACAATTGATACAAGCATGGAGATGACAAGTGAAGAAGACTAGAGAAAGATAACTCCAATATGCAATTTTGTCATGCTACAGAAACGTGATTATAATTGTTATTGATTTCTGGACTTCTTAGTGATTATAAGCATATTGATTTGTGTGATATCATCTCTGTAGTACTACGTTAATCCAAAGCATGGGCTTCATCAAGAGGCAATACCATTGCTACCTTCAATTAACCAAGTACTCTTGTGAAATTATAGAGAAAAATGGATCACTAAACAAAAAAGGATTAATAGAATAGACCAACCAAATTCTATGTTGTAGATTTTATAGGTACGAGAGCAGTTTTTGAAAATATTTATCATCTGAAATTAATGCACCCCAACCAGAAAAAATTGACTTCACAAGAATCCTGAAAATCAAAATCATTTTCTTGCATCTCGACCCACAGAATAACATGTACTGGATGAGTATGTATTGACCTTACATTTGTTAGGTCTATCTGTGGATCTTCCATAGACCGGTAAAGCATGCCTTTGAACTCGTGCATCACCTTTTCAACCTCCTCAAGCACACGTTTCAATATTCCAACCTGTAAATTGCAAAAAATAACGACAACAGTTATAACTAATGAAGACCACACCTCGAAAAGGAAATACAGTGAATTACATATAAATGAACCTAGAAATGTAATTATACAAATCATTCATGATGTCTAACATAACGCTAAAAGTTTCTAGAAGGTTCTATATGCATAGGTCAATAAAAGTAAATTGAAGTGTAAAATTTAGATGATTCACTTCCTTAACATTCAAGCATGATGAATTATGTAACATGCATGATGTACCACTTTAGGAAATAAAGGCCGAAGTTATCACTCAGATGCTACAGAGGCAGAGAGAGTATGATTTTTCACTTGATGCTAACCAACTGATCCTTGACATATCCTATGTCTTCACATAGCAATTCAAAAACAAAGCATGTCCGTCTAGCCCTTAATGAGCAAGAAACTCCACTGCGGCTTGTAGTACTTGCAAAAAAATTAAAAAGAGATAACCAGCTACAGCTACAGATGGTGAAATATCTTCGCCATGTGTAATAGGAAACATCTTATCTATATTCTCCCTAAATTCCCAGAAGTCTCCTTATTTGATCGTGCATGAATACTAAACTCTTGTATTTGAGTCCCCTTGGCACTGGTTTAATGCATTGGAATATCCAAAAGACAAGCTTGGATATCGTCAAACAACACAGGATGTGAGAAAAATCACGCACAACCAGAAGGACTACCACTGTTTAACTGAACAAACTAACTGTACAAACGAAATGGCTGGGAATCTCTGGCCATTAATGATGATGCTTGAGATTGATCAAGGTGAAAGCTGTAGCAATAGAGAGGCAAAGCAAACTGAAAAAGGACCACCGAAGAGTGGTATCAAAGAACCAAACATATATTACCATGTAAGATCTTTTTCCAATTTAAAACAAAGGCACACAAAAGAGAAAAGAAAAACAAGGAGAGGAATTACTTTAAACTAACCAGGTTACTAGAACCGACTTGGACAAAGAAAGAAAGAGAAACACCTACCATGAAATTATATCAACTAGAATAACCACAAAACCACCGACAAAAACCATATCTCTTCTCCCATTATTGATGCTGTAAAGACAATAAGAAATCTAACCCAAATGAGGATAGATTGAAAGAAAAAGTTACCTCTATGATGTGTGGGGAAGTGAACAAAAAACCGACAAAAAACTAACAGAAACACAGTAGTAGCGAACCTAAAATAATACATGAAAGTTGGGTCATAACTGTATTTGTTAGAGACCCCTCAACTAACAAAATTCTATATCTCTTGGACACATGCTTGCAACCTAAAACAAAATCACCTACTGATAAGATCTGAAACAACCAATATCCATGTCCTTGGTCGAAAGTGATGCAAAACAATAACTTTGATCCATTTGTCCTCTTAAAAATGATGTAGGAATTGCGGCTATGATGCTGTGCGAGCTTATGCCTATTTCCTGCGACTTGGGCTTGAGATAGTTGGAAACAAAAAGAACTCTCCTCTGTTCTTCATTTGTACAGGTGGCATGCCTTCAAAGGCTTAGTAAACTTCTGACCGCTGATAATGGAGGCAAGCAGCTGACAGTGGCATTAACCAGATCTTGATTTGTTTCAATGAAAGGAGAGCAAGGAGCCAACAACGAAGAGTTTAGTGTACGTGGGTAAAGGAGGAGGAGAAGTAAAGAAATAGTGGTGATGGTGGCAGCTGGTTTGATGGCTTCCGAACCGCAGGCATGACTTCACTGGCCTGAGGCAGTTGGTTTGAAATTTGAATATGCTTGATGTGCAGATCTAAAGAGGGAGAGGTTATATAAGGGAACAAATGTAAAGAGAAAGAATGTATATCAAGTAGGGGATATATCTCTGAGAGCCAGGGGGGGTGCTTCTATCTAATTTATTATTTAAATGACACAGGAAAGATAGGGAATATACATATTGCAAAACCAAGATGCAGAAGTATGAGATATGCGTCACGTTACATGATACCCAATCATTTATCCTAAATTCCTACAGTATATTAACATCAAAAATCCATTTATCCCAACATACACAGGGCAAAGTATTACATTATTAAAGAAAACTTAATTTTACTTTACAATTAAGAAACCATAAACCTAAATTTGCAAGTCTTTTTTTCCTTTCGGATAAATTCAATTAACAAAGATTGTAGGTGATCAAAGCCTCAAATCTGAATCACAAAGCATTAGGCATAAGCTTAGAGACATATACACATATATAATTAGTAAAATTGTTTTACCTTCATTCAAAATGATTGGTTCCTAATAAATGACCATGTAAGTGAAGCTCTGAAAATAATGATAATGATGAATATATATATATATATATATATATATATATATATAAGATCCTACGATCACCACAGCCTCAAGTTATGGAAACACAATAGTTCCAAGCACGTAAATGAACTTTCAAGGGTGGGCCTTGGAGCAACAGGTAAGGTTACTCCTTGGTGACTGGAGCTAGGGTCATGAAAACAGCCTCTTTGATAAAATGCAAGGAAAAGACTCAACTCCTTGATCCTCACAAAGCCAAGGAGTTTATGTAAATGCACTTTAGAAAGATGTTCAGTTCAGTTACTGTACATGAGAAGGGAGGACAATTGACTTTGCTTTCCTGTACTCTCTGACTGCCAAGTCATATTCTCCCTTATTAATGTTGCCACGAATTGCACTTGGTAAATTGAATAAAGTACGGAACCTCTGAAGCATTCCTTGAACTGACCTAATCTTCTCTGCTTGAGCCTAAAGTTTCCCAAAGAAAAAAAAGAACAAATTTTATCAATTATTGAAATTGCATACTGTTCCACAACCTTAATCCAAAATGTTAAACAATTCCAACCTGTCTTTCAAGTAGGGGTGCAAAAGCACGATTAGCAACTAAAGTAACTCCCTGGATGGAACTATATAAATGAGAGGTTCCACAGCCTTCAGGATCTTCTTCTATTCTTCTCAGTTTTGACTCGATATCTGTAGGATATACCATGGTCATTACTACGTATGATAAATCTTATTTGCAGAATACAATATCTAACATTCTTTGAGAAAAATCAGTGACCATCAAAGCAACTGCTGAAGAAACAACATATTTTACACTGGAAACTATACCATGCCCTAGTTTATGGTAACTTACCATCAATCGTTGTTTTGCAAGAGACAAAGCAATCAAAATTTTCTTTGACCAATTGTTTTCTCTGTTGAGTCCGTCCTTTCAGATCAGTTTTCAAAGCCAACGCACCAGCCTCCAAGTCTGCTGCAGCTGTATCTTGGTGCACCCGGCATAAGAATAATTGTGGATCAAATCTCTCGGAGAAATACATCAATCTATCTGCGTATTCATGTGAAAAAGTATTTGTTAGTATAAGACCAAAAAGGTGCAACAGCTACGCTTTGACCATTTGCTGAAGGACAATACATACATTTTCAAAAGCAATAATACCCACGGAGGCCACTCAATGTTCAATTTCAATTAGACTATCTCTCAGCATTGTCTGCAGGAGCAGCAGTGACATAGCGTGTCGGGCTAGGACTGTTGTAGCTAGAGTTGTGCTTTAATGCCATCCCAATTCCCAAAAAGGGTACAACACAGGCCAATGTGCCAAACCCAATAACACTATGACGACAAATACATATTCAGTGACATGATTATCCCATATCTCTAGCACCAGGCTGAAATTATATTTCAAGCACCAGCCTCCTAGAAACAAGGTACACCTACTTTTTATGATTATTTCCAACAAAATCCACTAGCAACTCTGAATTACCCATATAACACTAATAAATCATGGAATCAGGTTGCAGACAGACAGTTAGATGTCAACTCATATACACCCATCGTCCCAGAATAAGTACAAAGAGCTAGCTGGTTCTCCCCAAAATGCATTGAGGCACCATCCTCGTCATACACAGCTAGATGTCAATCCTAATTCGCTTCCAGTAAAATTCCATCAAGAAATTATCACATGTATAAAGAGCATGCCTTTATTTGATACTAGATAGTAGATACATGTCAGCATGAAAAACCAACAATAAATTGAAGCACCATGACATCAGAGCATCTCCAACAGATTCCCCAAAATGGAGAGTGTAACTTCAAAATCTCTAAAACAAAAATGCATTCAACTCGAATAGATTCTCCATTTTGGAGATTACAACATTGATTATATTGTTAAAATATTTCTTTCATCTAATATATTATTATTTCTCTCTAAATATTTATTTTCAAAGTTTCCTATTGGTAGAAATATATTAAATATTTATTTCTCTCATTGTAATCATTTTTGGGGTGTTCTCCAAATTTGGAGATTTTTACACTCTCTCCTACTTTCTCCATTTTAGAGAAAGGTTTTGGAGCATATGTTGGAGCAATAAACATGCCCAAAATCCCCAAAATCTCTATTTCTCCATTTTGGAGAATCTGTTGGAGATGCTCTCATGCAACATGCTCCACAGTACATGCATGTGATTCAAGAAGATAACTAGATAAAATAAGAAACATCATGTAGTATCACATTTTTCTATCAGAGACAACCGATGAGTACCTCGAACATCAGAATCTACTTTGTCAGACTTGGATGGAGAACTTGCTGTATATTCATTGATCAACCTCAATGTTTTGTTGTCTATAACACTGCCATAAAAATTTATCAACATTAGTATGAATGGTAAAAAGTAGTTGGAACTTTCAGGAACTACTAATCCCTCTGATTCTGACAATAGAAAACAAAGAGGAATCACTATTACTAATACTTCATATGTGATACCAGATGCAAGAACCATCATGCAGAAAAAGTAAAAACATAACTACCAAAAAACAAAAACAGGGGTACAAGTGAAAGTTAGGAAAAAGAAAGGCACTATAGATTGAAGTGGCAAAATCACTTGAGGGCAAAATACTATTTAGGCAACAACTGGATAATAATGAATATTTTTCGCATCCTAAATCTGCTTGACCAAAATAAAAGGCCTATTCATGTCAATAATAGACTGCACAAGATGACAATTCCAACGTCAAGAAACTTACCCAAGTCCTAGAGGATCTACACAGTCCATGCCACGAGGGAAAGACTGTAATTTATTGAGCCCCTTTATTGCCACTGATGGTTTCTTCTCAAACTTTTGAGTTGTTGGAATTGTTCTGGTCTCCCTCATCTCACGGACCCTTCTACCAAGCTGCCACAACATGCAAACTTTAGACAATTCAATTATTGTCCAAAACCAAACTGAAAACACACATCAAAGTAGAAAGAGTAAGCATCTACCATGAATGATCTAATGCATGAAGATCAATTTCCAGTTAAAGAGGAAAAAAATTCTAAAATACAGAGTACATTGTTGTTGGGCTTCCTGAGATCATTCTGCAAATATAACCTCAAAACGAGTCAATAGAATTGGCCCATTTTACATTGGTTGCAGTTGTCAATCTTTAACAGGGGAAAAAAACAATAATAATGAATGAAACATTCACAAAGTTGCCAATGAACTAGATAAATAAGGTTAATTACGTACTAGCCTTGACAGTTGCGGTTGCCCCAGTATTTCATATCAAAGGTAAATGCAATAAGCAAGACGCACAGAAGGATGGCTACCTGTGTGTTTGTGGAAAGAAATGTAATCCTAATCTCTTCCCTGTTTAGTCAAAAACTTTCATTTGAATCATGTATCTCACCAAATGGAGTGAGTGTGCTTATGCCGCATTCCCAATCTTATGTAACTCCTATTGCTTTAATTGTTTGTACTTGTAAGATATGTGTATATATAAGGAGAGACTATATTCACTAGAATCCTATAGCAATTTTTTAATTACATGCAATTAGTTCAATGGTGCACTTGTTAATTAGAGTTGAAAACCCACAAACATAGTTCGGGAAGGAAAACATAAGTCAAAACAGACTTTTAGACTTGCTCCTATAGTCCTTCCAAACATGACTTCACCTAGGTGAGTCAATGGGCATATCACGATCTACATCTGATATGCTCCAACCCATTCAAAGTTGTTCAATCCTATATTTTGAGAAATACCTTAGAATCGTAAATAAAACCTATATTACTCAAAAGACTTGGTACTGCATAATTATTAGTATTGTTGTACCACACAATATTGTAAATATCTTATCCAGGTTTTGCAATAACACTTATATTATATTTTTCATAATATAATTCAAAAGCAACATAAATTCACAAATTGTTTTATAATCAAATTGGAAGTCAATTAGTTCTAAATATCAAGTATAATAATTAATCGATTAATTGGTATCTCCACAAGTGTTGACTAACACATTTTAAACCATTGTTCTATTCTAAATTTTAGAGGATCAATTCACATCAAAGATACAAAAAAGAAATAAACAAAGAAAATCAAAATTAAAATTTGCATCGACATCAAAAACAAGTAATTTTTGGTCATGATCTATCTGATGGATTTGATCACAATCAATGACATATAGACCCAACTTCCATCACTATCTATTTTAAATTTATCCTCTTAATTGTGATTCACTCCTTTTTGTTTTCAAAAACCAATCTACTCACTTCGAACACAATCCCGAAGTTCAAACCAAGTTTTAAGGTATCCAAAACAGATGCTTATTGAGTGACAAGAAACAATCTAAATACAACAACCAACAAAATGTTTAAATTTCAAACATGAAAAATAACTAGAATACAATTCAAAACAGAAAAAAAAATATAATGTTGAAACAAATATCCATCCTAAATAAACTTGATAAATATTATTATAAGATCCGTTTAGAACTTGCATTTCATTAATCAGTTGATAATACGCACACACGAAGCCTCCAGGAATACCCGTTAACTAATTTCTCAATCTGTTATTAGCATTTTATTTAAAAATTCGTTGAGATCAAAATGTTGGAATAATATATTTTCCAAAAATTACCCTTGTTGTTTCCAGTAAAAGAGCTTATAACATGTAGCAATAGAAAAGAACTAAAATGATGGGCCCTATTTAAACTCCATATTTGAGATCCAGTTCTCCCAAGCCCTGGTGTTCTGAGGGACTCACTTCTTCATAGATTTTGAGATGTTTAACTCTTCATGTATCTTAACTAGTTTGGGGTGATAGATGTCTTCTTGTTTTACTGAGGTGGAGATAGGTTAAGGTACACTTAATTGTTACTTCCCTAATGCAGTATTTCCTAGGAAGAAAATTGCGATAGAAGCATTTACAATTTAATAGTGACAAAATCGCCATATGTGTTGGAAGTGTTTAGAATATTGAGACTGATTCTAACGAATAGATAACCTCTACATCTCATCTCGATTACCTATTTATGTGCTTGAGAAGGCCCCTGGGCACTCAAGGTGCATTTAGTTGTCTTGCAACTTATTTAAAATCATTATGTAACTTCATTTAATTTACATACCCAGGCCATCGATGATGCAAGTACTCAAACAAGTAAGAGATGGTTGCTGGGAGTATATATGCTTGCATAACCAATATATAGCTCCTCCATCAAATCAATTAAACTTTCTGAACTTGATCAAATCAGTGTCATAAGCAGACCAAATACTACTACAGTTCAAGGGCCTGCAACATAGCAAGATTTGCTATAGAAGATACACTCCAATATGAGAAATCAAGGGTGATATTTCCATTCGTTAAAAATAATCCCTCTATACTGAAATATATAATAACATGTTCTCTATATGCCATTACTAACCTGATTCCACCGTTATAACTGACATAATTCCACTATTGTAACGATTGATGAGAACTTGGAGATTACATGAAACATATTGCTGCATATACATACATTCTAGAGTTTACTAATCATCCATACCTCTGTTTCATCCACTCGCTTCCAAGAATCAGGCTCCTCCCCAACCCAAAGTTTATCATCATCCTTCCCACCACCTCTACCCGTGCCTCTGGCCCGATTCCTGGCCCCGACCTTCCGATCATTAACCGAATCTTCATCCCCAGAAGAAATACTAAGCATTTCCACCTCAGAGTCCTCATCATCCTCCGTGGCGTTCCGACGATGTTGTGATTTTGTGGTAGTCATAGGATTAGGGTTT
This sequence comes from Cynara cardunculus var. scolymus, assembly GCF_001531365.2. NCBI lineage: Eukaryota > Viridiplantae > Streptophyta > Magnoliopsida > Asterales > Asteraceae > Cynara > Cynara cardunculus. The sequence continues at coordinate 70,172 of NW_020200807.1, forward strand.
TTAGCAGACCTATGATTTGACGGCGGTTGAACAAAATTGACTACGGGTTTTGAAGATCTCGATTGAGATGGCCTTGTGTAGTTCACATCCCTTTGCGATTGCTCTTTCAACGCCATCTGCAACAGCTCATCATCATCACTGTCACTCATTTTGAGAATTTAGTATCTGGATTTGAAGTTAGAACTACTCCAAATTCAGCTAAATTGAAGTAAAAGAGTTGGGCGATGCAGGAACAAAGAAGAAGATATGGATCTCAGTTTTTGCTCTCCTCGGATATCCAGGGGGTGAACTTTTTTCCAGGAAGGAAGAAGGACTTCGTCTCAAGTCAGAGCCGTCCATCATTTTTTGGTTTTCTACAATTAGACCCTCAATGTTTTGAAAATGTTCAGTTTTACCCCCATAATATTCACATTATGATATTTACAAAGGAATTTGACCCAAATAGCAAATCTCCATAATCCCTCGTTCAGAAGTCGGATTTACTCAAATGAAATTATACAATTGCGTAATCCACTGTTCATGATAAAATAATCAGAAAAATTAGGACATTATGCAACTTTTGTAATGCTTATCTGGTATGTTGATTGAGATCAGGAGTCGACATGGGTTGGACTATGTTGTCTTACATAGTCACTTATTGCACAACCTCAGAACCAGTATACAAGGCAACATGTGCTACGCAATTCAGTCTACGTGAACTTCAGATCTTAGTCAACATGTCATATCGGCATTATGAAAGTAACATCTATGCAACTTGTGTAGTGCCTAGCAAAAAGTACCTCTTAGGGGTTTGAAAATCACTTAATATAAAATACGATTACAATGAAGCCAAACAATCATAAATACTTTTATCTTGTATTCGTATAATACAAGTGAAGCTGGTATATCCCTAAATTTATGTTAAATTTATATATATATATATATATATATATATATATATATAGAGGAGCGTTCAAATGAAAACCCTCTCCATTTGTGTAAACCGTGTAAACCAATCTCAACCATCCATTTTCTTGATCAATGGTCAATATTTGTAGGCGTTATTTATGGAAATTAAAGAAAAATAAAAAATAAAAATTCAATTTATTTAATCAGTAAGGGTAGAATGGTAAACATAATTAACAATTCTTAAGCTCCTAATCCTATTCTATCCGATTGAATCCCGTCTTCATCGCTTCATTCCCCCAAATCAGCCAATCATTTAGATAATGTAATATTTTCATCATTTACTGATCTTATTAAATATTTTGATTACACAATAACTATTTTGATTGGCCTCATTTGATAATGAACTGTATTCATTTTTCTCCAATTCAACATGAAATTATTTTACAATGAGTGCATTTCATATGAAAAGGTTTCATTTTTTATTTTAATGAACATTAATATGTATTTTAATGCACTTTAATTTCATATAAAAACGTTTCATTTTTCGATAATTAAACATGAAATTGTCATATTTTAATGCACATTAATTTCATGTACAATAACATATAATATGCATCCGTTTCATGGTACGATTGGTTCATGTAGAACAAAATCCATTATACATCCATTTCATGATACGTAAATTTCAAAAAGAACAAAATCCATTATGCACCCGTTTCATGACCATTCTAACAACTGAACGGATCAACTTCAGATACAATACAACATGGCTCACGATGAAAGTGATAGATTAATATCGAAACATTTAGAAAATGAAAACGTTTCATGTTTTGAATGGTTCATGTAGAACAAAATCCATTATGCACCATTTCATGTTACGTATATTTCAAAAATAACAAAACCAATGCAACATGGATCACAATGAAAGTGATACATTAATATCGAATTATTTAGAAAATTAAAACGTTTCATTATCATGAAATTATTTCTTAAATTTTTTTGCAATGAAACATTTTCATTCAAATTCTTACATGCAGATTAATTTCATAACAAACACAATCCATTTTGAATTATTTTATTATCTATGAATCTATTTCATTATCTACTTTATTAACTTTTTAAGATTAATCTTTTTCATTACATATTTTACATGAAACTATTTCATTAACTATTTCACATTAATCTATTCCATTATGTACCCATTTCATTATACGTATATTTCAAAAAAAACAAAACTCATTATGCACCCGTTTCATGCTCATACGATGAAAGTAGTGCATTAATCTCGATTTACTTTATTAACTTTTTATATTAATCTATTTCATTACCTGTTTCATGACATTTTCATTAATCTCGATTTACTTTATTAACTTTTTACATGAATCTATTTCATTAATCTTAATTTACTTTATTAACTATTTTACATGAATCTATTCCATTATGCACCCATTTCATGATACGTATATTTCAAAAAGAACAAAACCAATTATGCAACCGTTTCATGACATTTTCACATTTGAACGCAACAACTTCAGATACATTTTTACATGGATCTCCATGAAAGTACTGCATTAATCTCGAATTTGTTAAGAAAATGAAAACGTTTCATGAAAATGAATCTATTTCATTAATTACTTTGCGATGAAATCCTTT
>NW_020200807.1:73207-73802 GCF_001531365.2 Cynara cardunculus var. scolymus
GCTTCATATATTGAGGGCAAATAAGGGTAAAATTGGAATTGGGGATTTCATCTATTCTAAGTAACGATGCGCAGAGATTACGAAATGCGATAATCACTCTGCATTGTATTACATTAGCGAGATTCATTGAAGATTCACAGCATACTATTATGAAGAACGAGCAATGGCAGAAAATTTTCAACCCGATATCGTTATTGCACCAAATCGAGGTAATCGTATTGTTGATTCCATTTCGTATACCTAGTTTATACAATTTTATATATCGATATGTCTATGATTTAGTAAGGAAATTGAGCGAGAGAATCACGATCAGAAATTCATTCTCCAAGTTCAAGAACACGGCGGATAATCCTGTTGTCTTAGACGAGGACGAACCTGACGATTTTGCAATGAACCAAGCTACATTTCAACCTGCTGAACCAGTTCTTCCATTTACACCATCAGATGACTCAACRAATTTCGAAGGTTAGTAAATATTAAAGTTCGATGTTTTGAGGGTTGGCTAGATTATTAAGTTCTTGGATGCAGATTTGTTTTACATTTTGCATATAGAATATGGCTTCATCTGTTTTGATATGATGGTATGAATGTGATG
>NW_020200807.1:74912-76001 GCF_001531365.2 Cynara cardunculus var. scolymus
GGTAACCAGTTTGTTGTATTGGTAAGCAACTTAAAGATGGGCATTTAAGTGAACATGACCATTTAAGTGAACATGACCATGGTGAAATTGAATGTATTACAATGAACCCAAATTCATTTAAACATTTGGGAAAACTACACTGCTGATTTTGCAGCTTGCCTTTTACTCTTCATTTAACAATCAAATGGATTAGCGTTTCATATGTTTGTATGTATTTATCACTTGGATTAGCGTTTCATTATGTATGTATTTTGACGCAACAAGCTTCATCTGTTTGTTTACCTGCCGGCATAATGATTGAGATAATCAACATCTAGRCCCTATTCATCGTTATATCACAGCCCCAAATGCTAAAAACAATATTAATTACTTACCAGAACCTGCAGACAAAGCACTCTCTTGTGGATTACTTTACATTATGTATAACAGATTTTCATTAATGTCTATAATGTGTGAATCTGTGTTACATGTTGTCGGTGAATTAAAACTGTTTAATAGCTRTTTATAATTGTGAATCTTTTTTACTTGATGTTTCCTAATGGTGAATATTGATTACATCTTGTTTATATGTCATGTAAAAACTATTTACATCTTGTGAAAAGGATAAAAGTAGTAGTTATATCTTGGAGCGTGAAATATGTACCCTTATTGGGACTTGCTGGTGTTTGAAATGATGGTATGAATGAATGTGATGCTGTGACTGCACATCTTTAAATGCTTATAGGTGTTAATAAAGAGCTACTGAGAACCTTATGTGCTCAAATTAAGGGTAACTAGTTTGTTGTATTGGTAAGCAACTTAAAGATGGGCATTTAGATCTTTGTTTGTTTTGATTCCTTGCAATTTAAGTGAACATGACCATGGATGAAAAGGAATATTTGTATGTATTTTAATGAAACATGTTTCATCTGTTTTGATATGATGGTATGAATGTGATGTTGTGACCGCACATCTTTAGATTATAGGTGTTAATAAAGAGCTACTGAGAACCTTATGTGCTCAAATTAAGGGTAACCAGTTTGTTGTATTGGTAAGCATCTTAAAGACGGGCATTTAAGTGAACATGACCATTTAAGTGAACATGACCAT
>NW_020200807.1:77566-78532 GCF_001531365.2 Cynara cardunculus var. scolymus
TGTGCTCAAATTAAGGGTAACCAGTTTGTTGTATTGGTAAGCATCTTAAAGACGGGCATTTAAGTGAACATGACCATTTAAGTGAACATGACCATGGTGAAATTGATTGTATTACAATGAACCCAAATTCATTTAAACATTTGGGAAAACTATAATGTTGATTTTGCAGCATGCCTTTTACTCTTCATTTAACCATCAAATGGATTAGCGTTTCATATGTTTGTATGTATTTATCACTTGGATTAGCGTTTCATTATGTATGTATTTTAATGAATCAAGCTTCATCTGTTTAAAGATAGCTTTTTAAAGATGATGATGATGATGATTATGATAGTTGACTATGACAAGTCTTAGTTGATAAAACATTCATAATTTAATCCTCATGCACACCATAACATGAAAGTCAAAGGATCTCACTGTTAACTACTCTTGAACCGACATCGTGTGTTTGTGCAATATGGTCTTGGGTGAATGGTTAGCCATGTTACAAAGTTATTATGAACTTAGTTTCATTAGCAAAACCCATTATGTATTAATCTAATTCATTTGATAGCTTTTTAAAGTTGATGATGATGACGATTATGATAGCTGACTATGTCAAGTCTTAGTTGATAAAACATTCATCAATTAATCCTCATGCACACCATAACATGAAAGYCAAAGGATCTCACTRTTAACTACTCTTGAACCKACATCGTGTGTTTGTGCAAGATGGTCWTGGGTGAACGGTTAGCMATGTTACAAAGGWGTGGTCATGGTAATCATGATGAGTCCCTACCAACATGGTTAAAARAGCATACAAACTGCCCATTGAATTAARCCAATATGCATCTTAGCTTGTTCATTGTACCTACTAATATTTGATGTAMTTGTRATAAAACMAGMTGCAGCTCAAGTTGCTGGCCCATTTCATAAAATAGAAGAAGCAGATGTCCAAGTGAACCCAGTTGCAGTCGAAGTGAACTC
>NW_020200807.1:79222-82010 GCF_001531365.2 Cynara cardunculus var. scolymus
GCAGCTCAAGTTGCTGGCCCATTTCATAAAATAGAAGAAGCAGATGTCCAAGTGAACCCAGTTGCAGTCGAAGTGAACTCAATTGATGTCCAAGTGAAACCAGTTGCAGACCAATTGAATCCAGTTGATGTCCAAGCGAACCGAGTTGAAGACCAATTGAACCCAGTTGCTGGCCCATTCCATACAGTAGAAGAAGCAGATGACTCAACACATTGCACTAGTTAGTGAAGTTTAACATWTATCTTTACCATATTGATCATTTCACCCAATTCATTGACCTAACCAATATTTATACTCATCGTGAATATAGTTTCATCAGTTGATGTCCAAGTGAACACAGTTGCAGACCAAGTGAATCCAGTTGATGTCCAAGATGTCCAAAATATTGCTGGCCCATTTCATAAAATAGAAGAAGCAGATGTCCAAGTGAACCCAGATGCAGTCGAAGTGAACTCAGTTGATGTCCAAGTGAACACAGTTGCGGACCAAGTGAATCCAGTTGATGTCCAAGATGTCCAAAATGTTGCTGGCCCAGTTCTTACAGTCGATGAAGCAGATGACTCGACAAATTGCACTGGTTAGTGAAATATTATTACCTAAATGTTCATTAAACATATATGATGCTCCTCCATTGAACAATTATTTCACAAAATTCAATATGATTAACCAAAATATAGATACAGTTACTGGTGTAGGCAAGAAAGATGTCATAACTGAAAATGTATCCGGGATTGGTAAGTTTTATCTAAATACAATCGAGTTAACATTTACTCTTTATAAATATGCATATTATATTGAAGTGAACTTATTGACCGTAGAATGCAGCATCAATGGAACATGAAAAAAGTCCTTCAATGTGCACAAGAAGCAAACGTCAATATGGGAAAGTAGATGAAGTTTGCATTACGGATAAAAAAACTAGAAATATAGGTGAGAATTCATTATATAAATGATGTGTAATTTGTTTCATTATTCGTTTATATAAAATCAAATGACATATGCATTGCGACACTAACAGCTTCATCGTTTTGTTTATAACATTTGAATTAGGACAAAACCGGCGAAAGAGTATTGCAGTAGATGAAACAAAGGATGGGGGAAAAGATGAAACGAATAAATGTAAGGAACRATTAGAAGACTCTKATTCAAGTGAAGAAAATCATTGCGGATTGGAAAATTTGAGAACTAGAACGTCACCAAGAACCTTGTACCAGACAATAGTTGGTTTAAATGACGCCCAAAAGATTGCTGTTAAACAAATGGGGCTTGGAGSTTTATTAGAGATGACAATCAATRGAGTGCCAACAAAGSTTGGTWTTTTTGTTGTCGACAACCTTGACGTGAAGAAGATGGAGTTGAAGGTTGTGAATGGTGGAATACCAATCACAATTGAATCAATCCATCAATTGTTGGGTTTGAGAATGGGAGGAGTTGATATTTTAGAGATTGATGAAGTGGAGGATTCAAAAAATATGACAGCTAACTGGAGGAAACAATTTGATAAGAAAAAAATGCGCCCGAAAGACATTATGAAGATAATACAAAGTTCCGGAGATGCATGGTTGAACTTCAAACTGAATTTTATTGTTCTCTTCGTGAATCTGATGGTTGAATGTAATAGAATGGGATGCTGCAGTTTTGGGTTCTTATCTAGAATAGAAAGTGAGGATGTAATACCAGAAATAGATTGGTGTAAGTACATATATGCGAAGATAAAAACAAGCAAGTCCAAATGGAGAAGGGATAGTAGAATGTGCTTCTATGCTGGACCATTGACATACCTCGCTGTAAGTTTTTGTCTATATATAAAACTACAAAAAATCTGTACATAACAAAACCAATATTTCATTTGCAGTTGTTATACGTGGAAGCGACGATAAGTCCAAAAGTTGTGGTGGAGCACAAGGGCCATGCAATCTCATCATGGACTCTTGATTTGTTAAAGAAACGACAATAAACAGAGATTAAAGACGGAGGGTTCGGGCTATTACCTCTACGATCTAAAGCTGAATCAAGTGAAGATGTTCATCACCGTTACGCTTCAAATCGAGAGAATGTTGGTGAAACATCAACACCGACACATTTGAGCAAAGAGGTTTGATTTATGTATTGTATTTTCATGAAACCACAATTTCATTTAACACACTGTATGATGTTTCATTTAAAAATATTTGATTGATGAATCTGGATTCAACATGTCAAAATAATGAATCTGTATTAAGCATTAAAAACATTTAAAACACACTGAATTAATGAATCATGTTTCAATTACAGCTGCCATATCATGCATCATTACTGCTGTCACTTGTTCATTAATAGATAATACGTATTACTTTAAGTTATCACTTTCTAATACATTTAAATGTCAACAAATGCAGGATCATGTTCAACGTATACTTATTAAGATTGCTGTCATTTTAAGTGCAAGAGTAGAGGCTGAGATGGAAATTAAAGAAGCGATGTCCAAGTTTCCAGATGAAGAAGAATTCAAGCAATACAAAAAACAACTGGATGAAATGTTCACTGAAGGAGCATGTAAGACGACACATGACACTCATTCCAGTGGATTGAAGGATCATTCAAGTGCAAAAAATGATGGACATCCTTCATTGGATATTGTTGCAAGTCATCCAAGTGGGTTCAATGAAAAACAACTGCCCACGGTTTGGTTAAGCCCTGGTTTCATTGAAGCAGTTGACAAAGTAGTTGAAAATACTATATCAACGTCAAAGAAGAAAAGACCATATGCAGCCATTAGTCCTCCAAAGTTTGATTTGGGTATTAGTCC
>NW_020200807.1:82560-84993 GCF_001531365.2 Cynara cardunculus var. scolymus
GCTAAGATCTAAGAGCATCAATCATAACACCCAATATGCACTTTTCAAAAAGAGTTTGTTATCTTCAGCTAAGAACAATTGGGAAGTAGTACAAATGCGTAACGTAGATCCGGTATGTTTTCCATTTTCAGATTCTAGTTGATGTATTCGGCTAACATTTTTAATATGCACTTAGGCAAACGTATCAATGAATCTGATACACTATTGAAATAATATAAGGTTCATATAATTTATGTTTATAATGAATCTATTTTCAAATAATCGTGTGTATTATGAATCTAATTTCATAACTCTATCTTTTGGACTACTGTAGTTTTCAGTTAATTATATTCTATATGAATTCACCCAAATTCTATTTTGACAACATGACCAAATAATAGGTATTCTTCCCATTGCTTGATAAGGGACATTACTATCTTGTGGTCTTCAATTTGAAGAATCCATCAATTGTGGTCATAGACAACAGACATATAGAAGTGTCCGATGATGACCACCTTCTGCAAATGTATGATTTCATAACGGATATCCTGGTATGAATCAAATACTACCTTATAACTGCATTCTACATTAACTTTGAAGAAGATGATCTAAGCATTTCTTCTTGTTTATGCAGCAAAGGTTGATGATCAGACATTTGAATGCAGTAGGACATGCAGCTGGTAAAGAATTGGATGAAACTGGTCAAGAAAGATTGAGATTGGACTGACAGACAAACAATAACTTTGATGATTGTGGTGTGTTTACAATGAGACATATGGAAACATCCATGGGAGATATTAAATCATGGAAGACTGGATTGGCACCAGAAAGTAAAACTCAAGAGAATCAAATCGCAAACCTGAGAGTGAAATACGTAGCAAAGATATTGATGAACAGCTATAACGTCAAGAAGGATTACGTAATTAAAGAAGTTGAAAAGTTCAACTCAATCGATGAAGTCGTTCGTGCTAAGATAAGGAAGCGAGCTCACGATACAATGGTTAAGAGACTGCAAATCTGAATTTTCGTGTAGACGTGATTAAGAACTTACATATACCACTGATTTTTCTAGTTTGTTTAAACATTTTCCTTTTGGCAATTCAACGCGACAGGGTGCATATCATTTTGATCATTATATTGTGTTTATAACACATTAAATTACACTTGCCTATTCGGGGCATATTTTTTGACACTTTTATGTAAAATATCATTTTGTTTAAAGATTGTGTTTGCTTTTTTGATGAGGACGTACAATTTCATTGATTACATTTTTAGAATTGATAATGAACCTCCATAGTTATTGAAAGATGCATTAGTTAAGAGTGTTTTTTACTTTGAGTGCCATTTTCAAGCTTGAGTTGAGAGAGTAAACAATATAAGAAGCCTCCATACTTTATGAATCTAGCTTCTCTATTTGTTGAAGAGCTATTTTGGAAACAGGTATGGAATCACATATATATTTAATGAAAYAGGATGCATCTTCGTATAGTAATTCTGGAAGCAAACAATGAACCAATATGCAGTTCAAGATTATGAACAAGTTCTTCCAACAATTGATAAAAGTGCAGACAGCAATCAACAAACTCTGTATTGTCTTTTGGGTCTCATTACATGTTTCCAGTTCTTACACCAGTTACGATAACAAAACAGTACCTTCATTTTCATTACTCAAGGACGCAACATCATCATCGTCAAACTCTGCAGAAATTCCATCCGTAATCGATTCACTATGCTCAGGTATTGTTTCATTTTGACGAATGCACCCATCATCATTAGTTTCATCTTGTGTTGTATCATCATTARTTGCATTTGCATATTCACGATCATGAACAACACCTTTACGTTTACCGTTAATGCCATCGATTTCATCAAAGATATCCTTGACGAATGTCTCGTTGAAGGAGATGAGATCCATAGGAGTATGATAACTTATTATTCGAAAAAATGCTTCAATCGATTTATACCTGATTGTTAATAGAAAATTATTATTTAGTAATGTTTTAATTACCATATCAGTTTCAGTTATTAATAGAAAATATATGGATTCATAATTAATAGGATATTTATTGATATTATTTAAAAATAATAATTATTATATAAAATTAGCAAATGACAATATTAACCTTTTCATTTAAAAAATAAATTAAAACAAATAAAATTCATTGATTGGTTGARAGGGAGGTTGCATGGGTTGTACAAATAAGGAGGGTTGTAAAAGAAATATACCCTATATATATATGGGCCTAATCAAATGAGAGCTAATTAGTTTGTGGTAACTGTAAGAACCAATATTAACCACAAATCAATAGATAAATTAGGAAATTTATAATTTTGGTAATTTTGAATTAAAATATTAATGCAAGGATATTTTTTGTATTTTAAAACTTTCCTCCCTCCTCTCTTCTCTCTCCGGCCACCGTCCGCTGGCCACCGTCCTCCGGTGATACTACAATG
>NW_020200807.1:85218-97760 GCF_001531365.2 Cynara cardunculus var. scolymus
ATTAAGATTTTAATTTAAAATTACCAAATTTATAAATTTCCTAATTTATCTATTGATTTGTGGTTAATATTGGTTCTCACAGTTACCACAAACAACTCAGTTCTCCCTTGAATAGACCCCTATATATATATATTGTATGAAAAAACACATTAATACTAATGGTGTTTATTCTATATATAAGGACATAATATGTTTAAAAGATACGTACTTTTATTTAAATATATAGATTAAAATAAAGTATCCATTTAAGCGCTTATATATGTGAAAAAATGTATATTTTGGAAAATATATTTTTAAAAGGGAGGTTAAAATATAGACTCTTAAGCCATAAATATTAATTTTCCAAAGTTGAGCGATATATGCCCATTGTCATTCGTGTTATAAAAAATGCAAAGGGTCTTTTCTAAAATGTATTCATTATTTAAGGAGTGTAGATATCTTTTTCCTAGAATCTCGTCATTTGTTTTGAGATCAAAGAAAATAGGTACGACTCGATGTCCTGACTCCTCAAGTATGATGGTGTGTGTCTTTATGTACAACTAAAATGAAGTTGTTACACTTTCCTTTATAAATAGAATCATTGTTTTCTCAACTACAATGCCTTCAATACAAACAACATGTGTGTCGGCAAAAGTATATATGAGGTCATTTGGTGTATGTAGTTACAAAGAGTTTAAAAAAGTAACGAAATAGTCAAATAGAAGGACTACACTTGGTTACAAAGATTCCATCATGAATCCAGTTTTTTTTAGGTTTTATCTGATTTTACTAAGTTCATCTCAACTTCAAAGTTTTCTCTCCTTTCTCTTGTCACTCACATGATGACTGGTGGTTGCAATTGTCAATATAGATTGTGGGTAAACAAGTTCTTGGTATACAACATGTTGCATACCAAGAAAGATGAAGACTTTATGGGAATTTCAAACAAAGTTCTTCAATCCTTTACTGGAACAACGATATTGATGTAATTGGCTGAAGTTTTCCTTGTATGTTTATATAAAACAATTTGACTTTGTGTTTGATACATTATGAGCTGATATTTTCAGTTTCATTTGAAAACGGTTAAAATGATAAGCTTTGTCGATTTTAAAAATTAAACATCATGTGATTCACTAAACCAAGTGCTTGGAAAACACATTCAATGTATGATTTTGTGGATCATAAATCTTTTTATCAAAAAAAACTGTGTCATATTTTGTCTAATTTATGCAACCCCAAGAGGATATCACAAATGGGAGATCATGCAAATATTAGTCCATTATCGTCTTAAAACAAGTCATAAGAGTAAAAAGTACCAAGTATTGATCCACAGGGACAATAAAGCAAGAATCACAAAATCTAGGCTTAAAATGAAATTCCAGATGGCGAATTTGATGAAAATGTTTTTAGTTGGGTTAACAAACTACTGAAGTGTTTACAATATCAAAAAGAAGGCAATGGTGCAAGATCTGGTTGGAGTTTCGGCATAAATGTGTAGTAAACTCCCCGGTCACTAACGCTCATACCCCACCAGCGGATTGAAGCACTCGAAGGGGGACATTCACCATTTTTTTTCCCAAAAATCTTGTAACACTCGTATTTTTATTGTGGCTATTAAAATGTAAGTTTTGGAAAATGTTTGTAAACAACCGAGGAAACCGTCAAGAGAATGTTTAGGAAAACGGTCGGGAAACGGTCGGAAGAACGACCAAAAAACGGTTGAGAAACAGTCATAAACTGATCGACAAACGGTTGGGAAACAATCAGAGACCAGGCGGCCAAGGTAGTGGGTTGGGCGACTTTTGGTGCGATTTAAGTCGCCCGAAAAGTGGCCTAAAGCTGCAAATCAGTTTTAAACCCCGATTTTGGACCTAGGATTGATCATTTCTTCACCCATTTCGTTCTTTCACCTATTTTAGAGATTTTGGGTGTTCTTGGAAGTCCTTAGGGGCAATTTTGGAGCATGATGGAGCTTTTGGAAAGGGTTTATCCTGGTAATTCCAAGTTCCTTCTCGTGGGAGCTACTTGCAGGATTTGAGATGAAAGGTTGTTGGGTTCAAATTGAGTGATTGGTTTGGAAACCTCAGATCCTTGTTGGGGATAACTTGAAGATGGTGAAGTCTTCACCAGTGGAAGCTGGAGTTCGGGTTTGGAGTATAAGTTTAATCTAACCTATCAAGGTGAGTTCAAGTTACTTTATAAAGGCTTTGTACATGTCAGTAAAAAATGTCTATTTTGGAGTCTTAAAGTGTTCTCTTTGAGATGTATCAAATGTGAATGATTTCTTGAGGATATGCATTTTTGCATATATGATTTTATAAAGTATTTAGAAATGTTTGTATTTGAAACTCTTGGACGTTTTAAATAAACAAATCATAAAGGGTGTAGTTTTGATGATTTATTGTAGTTATGAGGATCATTTGATGTTAATACATGTATGATGTATTTTGGAAATATAAATTTATGGTTCTCATTTGGAGATGAATTATCTCAATAATGGTGGATCTTTGGCCAAATCATGTTTTGAGCATGAGTTTGTATAACACATTGTGAAAAGCATATCTTTTACTTATGATGACTTTCATTGAGTAATCACGTAAGTGTGGAGTCTATTGGCTTGATTTTGGCTCAAATGAGTAGTTGAGGCCGTAAGTTACTCTTGAAATAATATGAGTCACTAAGGTTGGGAAGCAACCGATATCTTATTGTTGATAATTGCTCCAACAAGATTTAATATCCACCCCGATAGTGGTTTAATGTATCAAAGGTGGAGATTAGGATTGGTGTTGTTCATGTGAGAATCGATGTAGGTTTTGACTATGAGGTAATTGGGTCCTTGTTTGAGGTTATGTTATGTTTCAGACACCCATTGGAAGAGGAGCCAATTGTTTGGTGAATTTATGGGTAATTGAGGTTTGCATTCACGGGTCGTTATCCTCTTGGGGAAGGATGAATGATGATCCATCTATCGAGTTTGTGCTCCGAGTTATCTGGCGTTCTTGAAACATCCTATTTAAATCTTTTTAGTTCGAGTGTTTGTCAATACCAGATTACGAGGATGAAACCTTTTTCAAGGTTGAGAAGTTCGCAACACTTGTATTTTCAATGTCGTCATTAAAATATAAATTTCAGAAAATAGTCGAGAGAATGGTTTGGAAGAACGATCAAGAAAATGGTCGGAAGAATGATCAAGAATACGGTCGGAAAACGATCAGAAAACAGTCGGAAGCATGCACGTAGGGATGGTGTCTAGATTACTTTAGATTATTTTAATATGCTTGGTTATTACACTTTGGTTATTGTCTTTTGTATTGTTTGCTTTTTGCCATCCTTTGTAATATATAAAAAGATGTGCCTCTTTCATTCTAGACGTCAAGCTCTTGGAGCTTTGCTCTTTTTAGTACTTATATCTTATTTTGTAATTTAGTATTGAAGCTTTCATTTTACACTCTTGCTGCAACAAGTTCTTCAATTCTTACGACATCCTTTTTTCTCAATTCATTTACTTTCAAGTCTTTACTATTCAAGTAATTTACATTTAAGTATTTACTCTTCAAGCCATTCACATTTATGTCATTTATCTTCATGTTTTTAAATTTTGTTTTCAAGCGATGATGGACTAATCACCCTAGCTTGAGCATAAGTGAACGTTAGGAGAATAAGCGAACTGCACAAATGGATAATTGCTTTCGCAATAGCTATCAACTCCATCACTTTTTGACGAACTGAAACATGTTATTTTATTGTTAATGAGTTGAGCTTAAAAAGAAGACAACGTAAATAAAAAAGATGTAAAGAGTTGTATGCAACAACTGGTACAATCATACCTATATGGAACGAAAGATAAGTCTAGTACCATATTTTTGTTTTCTCATTGTTACTTATTGTTAATTGTAACTTGCTCAAAACAATGTCTTTGACTTCGCCATCTGAAATTTGCCTTTTCACCTTGAGATCTCACAACTTAATAGACCTACCCTGTGGAACACGATATTTGGTTCTTACCATTTTATTACTTGTTTTAAGACGATATTGGGTTGACATGTATACTTGCATGCTTACTCAATTACCATAGGCTTTCAGGGTTATGAAAGTCTTACTACAGTAAGGCATACGTTGCTCCAATTGAAAAAAGAACATATAGGAGAGATGGAGAGAATGATGATATGGACTAGATACCTAATTTTGAGGAACTAAGTGTTCCGAAACCACCACTTAGAAGGTCCTCTCGTGCAATATGAGCAGGCCCTAAAAGCTCGGTGGTTTCACCTTCAAACACCGTCTAAAAGACCTGTTACCGGTTCAAGGGATCAATGAGCCACAACTTAGAGATAGCTGATTTGATAAAGTTTTGGGGCTAGACGAAAGAGGGTTTGATAGAGTGTGTGGATACTTATGATTTAATTTGTGAAGTCATAAAGACACATGGTTCGAAGGACTTTAATGCTATTCGTACTCTTTATTGTATCAAATAGGTGCATGAATTTATGTCGTATTAGATGGTTCAGACGAATTCACAACTACAGTACGGGGAACCAAAATCTCTTACACTCTTGAAGTCATCAACTCCTTTTTCAATATTCAAGAACCTGATGTTTGTGATTATGCCTTGTTACTTGAGAAACATATAGATGAAGATCTAGATTTGGTTGAAAATGGTGGGCAAGGATGGCTGCTCTTGGAAGTCATCATAGAAAAAGCGACAAAAGACATTTCAAACGAATCAGCTTGGCAAAAAAGCTGGAATTTGATACCATTTCCTTCGTTTATTGCTTCACCTTACCTCCCACTATTCGAGTATTTACTCGATCATATGTTATTATCGTATTGTTTGACGACCAAAAAGCAGATAAATGTCAGACAAGTGATTTGCAAAGACATCAACGGTTGTGTGAAACTAGCGGGATGTCTATATTTTCCTGCATTAATTTACAGCTTAATGAAAAGAAGAAGCATACCACTACTACCTGGGGATGATCTCATTAAAGACACTGTGTTGATTGAGCGAATGCAAAATGACGATAAGCATGAGGAGGCACAAACTCAAGGGAGCAGAAAGAAAGTCTGTATTGGGAGGTTCAACGTTTGGGGGAACAAGTCAGGGGTTTAAAGGAAGATATTCAGACTGTGGCAACCATTCATGAGGCTGTCAGTTTTTATGTGGTCAAGGGGCGGTAAAGGAGTAAGGTAGGTTCATTTCATCATCCTATCTGTACAGGGAACAAAGTAAGAAGGAAATTCGAGAATAGCTTTTGACTAGATAGAGACAGACCACACAACTTGCATCATATGCATCATCTACTCCAAGGGAGTAGGGTAGGTTCATTTCATCATCCTATCTGTACAGAGAATTTTTTTTTAAATTTTAATATTAGCCTTTTTTTTCTTTTTGCTTCACTAATATTAAGTCTTACTTAACTTTGGGACAAAATGTATTATATTGAGCATCAATACGACATCCTATTTGGCGATCTGAACTGTGATGATACATAGATCCTTATTAGATTATTCTTCAAAAAATTGATTTTGAACAAATGATCCAAGTCTAACTCACATGGGACTCTAACACGCCATTTCAACAGAGACTAGATGGACACGAGAGAGCGCTAGACAGGTGTGAGGACTAGATAGTACAAATAGCCAAAGTTTCGAGTCCCTAGAGTGGTAGATATTAGCTATGATGCCATGTAATAATATGTTGATCCTCATTAAGTTCTCCAAAAATAGACTTTGATAAGAGAATAGAAGTTCCAACATATACAGAGAACAAATGATCCAAGTCTAACTCACGTAGGATTCTAACACACCCCCTCTAAATGGAGACTAGACAAACATGAGAGAGGGCAAAATAGGTGAGAGGACTAGACGAGTACAGACAAAACCCAAATGTCGAGTCCCTAGAGTGGTAGACATTAATTCTGATACCACGTATGAATATGTGGATCCTCATTACATTACTCTTCAAATGAAGTCTTGAGAAAAGAAAAGAGGTTCCAATGTACATAGAGAAAAAATTGTCTAAGTCTAGCAGATGTAGTACTCTAACACAAACTAAAGGACGTCTGAAAAAAAAAAAACATATCGAAAATAAATTATTCCTCCCAATTTACAAGAGAAAAGGTTTATTCACATTATTACTCACTTCTATATGATGAATGGATAAAAACCACATGTCCAAAGTTTTTACGTTTTATTCGTATCCACCAATCACAATGTGTGTGTGTATATATATATATATATATATATATATATATATATCGTTTTGAGCACGAATTAAATAAATTTAAAATACATAAAAATATGGCGTGTCTTAATTTTATCGGTGGGACATGGTTGGAACATAAGAACTGCGGCAAACAATTTTTGTTCACAATAGATAGCTCCATCATATCCCATAAAGCCATTTAAAGATATTTTTGACAAACTAGCTAATGAACTAGCTGACCAACTAATTTATATACTACTTTATAAAGCATATCACGTAAAAGTCTTAAAAACAAACTTTAATACACAGAGCACTATAGATTTATGTATAAAGTATTAAAAACAATTTGTAGTGCATGATGTACAATATGTTAATCCATAGAATCTTAAAATCTCTTAATTACAACCTCATAAGCCTGAAGTACAATTTTTCAATGCATAATTTTTATTTATGAGGTTTCTATTTTCAAGGATTTTAACTCATGCTTCCCACCCTCATCATTCATAATCTGATGTATCTAACCTTTCCGTCTCTCCTCCTTCCCCAATCCCAAGATGGTGATTCATAATCCCTGGATGGCGACACTGGACTTTAAATATTATATTCGCAATCCCTATCCGTTAATCTTAGATAGCCTTCTTATTGTTCCAAAGACCTTATACCAGATTCAATAGGAGTTTACTCGAAGGACTTCAAATTGAATTGCTTTTGTTTACGAGTATTTTCTTCCTTAAAACCCTAATTTATCACTTCGTATAGAATCGTCGCTCTCAATCCGTATACTTGCTTGTGAGTTTTCTTCTTCCATTGTTTTTCTTCTATTACTGGTTCTTTTTTCTTCGTGTAGTGGGGAAACAAAGTATTATGATAAACAACTTTAGGGTCTCTCCTTTCAACCGTTCTGAATGCCGGTTGCTTCTATGATTTGATAATGTTTCCATCTGTATTCACACCGACCTTTAGGTTGTGAAATTGTCAAGAAGAGTAAAAGAGATCAGGCCAACCATCACATATTTTCAACTATCGTTTATCCAGGTACATTATTAATGAAAGGGAAAATTTCAATTTCAGTTTCAAATTGTATATCTCGATCATCTAAGTACTCGGTCGCTACAATTTCCTCAATTGTCACTCCCCTCAAACAGGCAAACTTTGTGTTTTTAGCAACAAGAGTTGTACCTCGAAGTTTTACGGAGGATCTTTTTGGTTCACAAAATGTTTTTGGATGGAATGGAATCTATCGAAGGAATTTTACTTCGATGAAATTGGAATGGAGCGTTGTCAGGTTTGACCACTTGTTTGGTTGGCATACATTGAAATGGAATCTGTTAAGGAATTGTAATCTATCTGTTTGATTCACAGAATGTAGCTTTTGAATTGAAATAAAATATTGGTAAATGATCAAAATGTCCTTTTTGAAAATTTTAATTTTTTTAAAACTAAAAATACTTTAATAAAAATAAATATTTAATCTATAAAACAATATAAAATATTCAATCCAAATATAACCATAAGCCAAACGACGTTACTAAATCGATGGTGGTTGAAGGTGGTTTAGATCGGTGGTGGTCCACGGTGGTTCAAATCGGTGGTGGTACGGAGTAGTTCAGATGGTGGTGGTCGGTAGTGGTTCAGATTGATGGTGGTCCGCGGTGGTGCAGATGGAGGTAGTCGGTGGTGGTTTAGATGGACGGTGGTTTAGATCGGTGGTGGTTTAAATCGACGACGTCCGGTGATGATTCAGATCGGTGGTAGTACCGGTGGTTCAGATCGACGGTGGTCCATGGTGGTTCAAGTGGTTGTGGTTGACAATGGTGCAAATCGACGGTGGTCTGTGGTGGATCAGGTGGCGGTGGTCGGATGTGGTTCAGATCGGCGACAGATCAAATCAGTGATGGTCAGCAGCGGTTTCAAATTGGCATGTTCGGCGGTATATCACTAGTAGTAGGCGATGGTTTAGATCGATGGTGATCTGTGGTGGTTTAGATGGCGATGGTCGACAGTGGTTCAAATCGATGGTCCATGGTGGTGATCGGTGGTGGTTTAGATCGACGGTGGATCAGATCGATGGTGGATCAGATCGACGATGGTTCAAATCAGCGTGGTTCAGATCGGTGGTGGTCAATGGTGGTTCAGATCGGTGGCAGTCGACGATGGTGGTCGACGGCGATTCAGATCAACGGTGGTCGGAGGTGGTTTACAATGGCCATATTGGGTTTTATGAGATTCAAGTATATTGGGTTAAGGGCATATTTGGTATTATGTACATAGAGAATTCGAACTTATCTACCATGTAGATGCTAAGGAATATTAAATTTCTTTATTTATGAAATTTGTAGGATTTTGAAGATTCATTTCGTGAAAAAGAATGAACCAAATGAGAGAATGCAATTTGGTCAATGGAATTCAACATTCCAATTCCATCAGATTCCTTCAGAATTTGCAAACCAAACGCCCCCTTAGGGTAGGGTGACAGTTATTTGGATTTGTACTATATCCTTTAGTTCTCCTTTGCAAGCTACTTTAGTGTTTAGTTGAAACTTCTCAAAGAAGAGAAGAATGTTGAAATGTTCTCTCATTTATGTTTTTTCATGGTTTTGCAATTATATTGGTTTTAATAAAAGAAAGTATGTGTTTGTTCTGTAATAAAGTTAGACATAAATCAAAACTCGCCATTGTTTAACTCTTTGACAACATGAAAAATGAAAAGCTCTAAACATTTGAAACATTTCGTTTCTGAGCAGAAGAGTCATTTTCAAGGAGTGTTCGATTGATTACGTATTAATCAATATTCAATTGATTGGTCTAAGATTATCGACAAAAAAGATTTGTCTTAGCCACTTCGTTTCTTTTTGTCCAAGCTGCTTCTTTTTTGTCTAACTCACTTCCTTTTTTGTTTCTCAGTTTCTAAAATATCTTCATTTATATAGGTCAGAGATCTACATCTATGAATTGAAAGGTCCGAATGATCCATAGCTTTTAGAATCAATAGGTCTTCGAATCATTCCTTTGAAAAAATTGAAACCCTTTTTATTGGATGATCATGAGACTTGCCAAGAATTTCGCTATATGCAACTTGACAATTTAAAATAGATTTTTCAAATACTTAAATATCATTTACTGAATGAAAGTGGTAAAATTTATAATCCCTATTCAGTAGTAACATCATTTTGAATGTATTCTATCTATTCCAATTATTATGAAGAGACATCTACAACCGTTAGTCTTGGACAGTTTATTTGTGAAAATGTACGTCGAATTCGTTTACTCAACTATCCAATGCCAAAATCGCGTAAAGTTGGCTACTTGGCATTATCCTATATTGCACCTTTTGCTTCATATGCCATGGAAAATGTATTTATAATGATTAAAGTAAAAGAATTCAATCACATTATGAGGAAAAACACTTTTGAAAAAGATAACTCGGAAAGACGAACAATCCCTTTGCAAAAAGACTATTTAACATTCCTATGCATTATGCAGGCATATAACTAGTCATGTTTAACAAAAAGCAGTTGAAAAATGTAACTTGACCATAACAGACATGTTAAAAAAATTTAGTCAATTTAGCATTATATGACATAATTAAAACAAAATACTAATAATATAATATGTTAATTAATACAAACCAAATAGTAAAGAAATAAAATACTATAATTTGTTAATTAATATAACTTCAATTTGATTATTAATTATACATAATTATAGATGTGGATTTGTGTAAACAAATACAAGTTCTAGAAAACATTGACGAAATAAATAAATACTCGTTAAATGAAAGAAAACAGAGTTTGTCAATCGTATAGTCTTTGATTAATAATTTTCAAAAAAATTATTTTAACACCATTTATTAAGTATTAGTTATCTATACTATATTATAAAGCATTTGACAAAAACTCTTAAAAATCACTTTTTATGCGTAAAATATTGTTTATTAATGCATAATATTTAAAACTTAAGATTACAAGTAGATTGTGCGTAAATACAACTTATTAAAGCTCCATATCTGAATTCGTGTAACTAACTGCAGATAAACATAATTAAATACAGGATAAACATCTCATTTTAAATATAAAAAATCTAAAATACAATTATGATAATCATTGAGTTCTAACAAAATGCTTAATATTATCTTTATAAAATGTTATATTATTAAACCAAAAATAAATTATTTCATTATTAAACTTAAATTAAATTATAATAAAAAAATTACATTAAAAATTAAAACTTTTAAATAGCTGATTAGATATTAACATTGATATATATATATATATTTTTTCAAATTTATATTTTACTCAAAAATAAAATCATTATTATTTTATTAAAAACACATAAAATCGTATTATAACATCGACATAGACAAATAATAAAATAGAATATTAAAATCGAAATGTGTCTCGCTGCATTGCACGAACACTCTTCTAGTTTATAAAACATAAAAAATATATCTTTAATCTTATATAACTTATAAAAAATATTATTAAAATTATTATATTTGAATAATAACAATAATTCAAAATATTTAATTATTTAAGAATTAAGAACTAATAATATAATATTAAATAGATAACCGATAATTTATTATTTATTATATAATTACTATTAGTAACTACCATTAAAAGTTTATATTTCTTTAATCTCTCTCGCCACTTTTTTTTTCTCGATTTTCTGTATGATTTGAAAAACATATAAACGCCACTTCTTTTCTCGATTTTTTGTTCTATTTGAAGTACTTTTTAAGTAAAAGAAGCCAAATGTTCTTATGGATTCAAGATTTGAAGATTGACGTAATTTTTTTGTGGGTAAAAGTTGCAAACCTGAGAGATGGGAGCTGGTGTGTTAGGGTTTGAACTTTTTTTTCCTAAACAGTATTGGTTTTTCATGACCAAACAAACATCAACAATGTAATGAAATATAAAACAATGGAATAAATACACCAATTTTTCATTCATATAAAACAGTATTCACTTTCATTTTTATTCCTTAAAATGCACCAAACACCCCATAAATTAAGTTATAATTGTCATACTTGTATGACCTAAATCATTTTCATTTATCCTTTAATAATTTTAATAATGTGGTTTTTTGAAAGTTTTTATTTTCATCCTTATGAGTTTTGAAATTATAATTTTCATCCCTGTAGTTTATTATTCATTACCTTTTTCGTCCTTATGATTTAAAATTTGTTGCTTTTTTCGTCCTCATGGTTTAAAATTAAATTTTATTTCAGTCTTTCATACTTAAAAGTAGTGTTTTGGCCTTAGGGACAAAAATAGAAATGAATATCGAAGTTTCAAGACCACAGGGACGAAAAACGTAATTTCTCTAACTTCAAATTCAGTAAAGTGTATAAGAAGATGTTTGGTGGCATACATGAACATCCATCCATCCATTGTCGTCCAGCGGTTAGGATATCTGGCTTTCACCCAGGAGACCCGGGTTCGATTCCCGGCAATGGAACTTTTTGTTAAAATTCTAAATAATATTTTGCTTTTTGCGTCATTTCATATCCACTTGTTTCTATGTATCTGTGCCATTCCGATATACACTAAACGCTTATTCAATAATCTTACCAGATGCATAGGGTGTACAAAAAATTATCAAACTGCTAACAACCTAATTAAATTCAACTTGTCAAACCGTTCACCCGCCTAACCGCTAACCCACCAATTACAAGGGTTGAAATTGGGTGGGGCCAAGCTCAATCCGACCAACCCGCCGTTGATATATGATTTTTATAAGATTTTATTTATATATATGTTATCATGTATATATATATGTGTATATATATATATATATTAATAATATATAAATTTTATATAATTTTTATTGATATTATGTTTATATTTCATTTTAGCTAAACGTATAAGTTACCAAAAGAGATTCACGATCAAAGAATTATGACAAATAATCTAATTAATAAGAAAAAACCGTTGAAATCTTTTTTGCAGTAACAACAAATTGATATGTCGGAGAATATGAACGATATTGATAGATATTTGGTTAACGAATCAATCAATCTAAATACCCCGCCATTTTATGTTGTATTTTAGTGGAAAAATTATGTTTAGTTATAGCATTTCGCTACAACATTAGATCTTATAGGATGTCTAAAATGTCTAAGCGTCCTAATATCAGTGGCGGACGCAGAAAAATATATCGTAGGGGGCACCATACTCCAACCAATTAGCATATTGATCAAACTAAGTCGGACAAAAGCGTCTTCTTTTTACTCCCGACAAATTTTTTTGGAAATGCATGACCCTGTGGTTGACAAAATTAACCTAATCTAAAGCATTTACCAAATACCAAATCACCAATAAGCAAACAACAACCTACAAAATTAACCTAATCTAAA
>NW_020200807.1:98205-104872 GCF_001531365.2 Cynara cardunculus var. scolymus
AACAGCACAACACTTCGCCACTTCGGTCAGTTCGGTGTCTTCGATTCGGTTCTTCCCTGCTTCGAATCGACTAATCGGTGTTGCGCGCCTGCGCCTATGCTACTTACTGCTTCCAGCTTCCTTCGTCTAACCAGATCTGTGAGTGTGAGGCAGTGAGGGCCTCTTACAAATTCATGTTGGGGGCCCAAACGAAGAAAAATTAAAAATTACAACTTAAAAAAAAACTTGGGCTTTGTAAAAAAAAATTTGTTGGGGGCCCAGGACCCCAACGGCTTCTCTTTGCGTCCGCCCCTGCCTAATATGATACTTTATAGGACGAAACAAGAAATATATCTCATTTAAAAGAGTTGTAATATGTTTATAGAATGATTTTGGGCGTTTTAATAAATTCTATGTTAAAGTGTCGTGGAAGTTATTTTATACGACATGACTTGAAAAAGTGTCACATGAACATTGGTCTATAAATAGATGAGTTTACGGGACACTTCTCCACATGTTTCTATAAAATAACTAATATGCCATTTTATTTAAAGATCTTTCTAAAACACTTGTTGAAACATCAAAAAAGGTCATATAAACCTATTGTAACATTTTTAGATAGAACATTTTATAATATTATCTATAAACTTAAGTTTTATGAATTATTTTATTCATCAAATTTATGCAACTACTAACCCGCCAACCCAACTCAAACCGTCTCAACCCGCAAGAGTTGGATTGGGTTGGGTTGAGATTTTTCCAAACCACCATAATTGGGTTGGATTGTAAAAATGTTATAAACCACCCAACCCAACCGAACCGGCATACACCCCTACATAACATCTTATTACCTGATAACAATTCTCACCGGCAAGTGTTTTGCAACAAAATACAAGTCTTTTTATTTTTATTTTTATTTTTAAAAACCCTGTTCAAGTCTTTTCTTATTTCACACGAGAAGAAAAAAGAATCCTGAAAGTTGTAGTAGTGAATGTGGACACAATTCCGACAAATAATCTTCATTCAGTCAAATTAAGATGAGTCCAACATTATTATGACGGGATTTTACAATGACCCGTTTTCGGAAACAAGGATAAAATAGTCTTTTTTTAGGGTCTTTTCGGAAATAAAGACCGACTTGTGAATGAAATATACGGAGTTTGTTTGGTTTTAAGGGCCGAAAGCATGATCCAATAGCCGATGTTTGCAGAAAGGATCTTGGAGCAATCAAATTGAAAGACACCTTCATGTACTATGTTTCTTTTTCCAGTTACATACATTCTTTCCTTAAGAATCTGAATGGAAAAGTGTTATTTAAGGCACAAAGCTCATAAAGTCTCTCCTTTTCCAAACCTATGTTAATTTCTCAGTTGCAATACACCAATCTCTCAAGCTTTTTACATCTTCTTCAATATCCAACACATCATGAGGAGGGACTAAATGTTCTCTGAAAAATCATACATAACTGACCTGCAATGCAATGGGTCAAGTATTAGCAAATGAATATCTGATAGTCAGCCTCTGCAGCTCCTACATTTAGGTAGTTGACATCAACTACGTTATCGCCAAAATCATCTGCCAAAAGAAAAAAAACAAACTTCCATCATTCAGAAATTTATTACTAGTTTTAGATGGTCAAGGTCAATCATGAATAATGTAAGGATGGAACCTTCATATATCGTTCTGACATAATCTACATATTCAGGTATTATATCTCGATAGATGATTCCTCCTGGATGCGCATCCAATACCACTAGCACCCCTACCAAATTAACATAATAATCAAGTCAGTCAGACACACGGGCTCAAGTCTTCCTTCCAAACTGTATAATTCTCGTAGATACTTAATAAGTAACTCAGGAGCATTCACTTCTTCCAATGCAAGGACGTAAATTAACTAAACAACCTCACTTCCCATTCGTAGGAAATAAATAAAGCAAGATGCTATTTTCCAACACAAGGAATTTAACACTAGTCCAGAATAAGGGATAAGTTAGAACATGTCACTCTATAAACTATAGTACCATGTTTTTATGGATATAGAAACTGCTTTGAACCAATTCATAAAGGCATGTGCAGTGCATCCATGGGAGGGAGAGAATATGCCAAATTGGTATCACCTCTTCCAAATTCATGGTGGAAAGACTTGTGCACTTTTAACTATGCTGGAATGGTAAAGTCTAATTGCTAGGTTATTTCTCATAGACATTGTCATATAAGTAGCAGTGCTATATCTATTTGAGACACTAGGTTGTGGTTGTATGCTTCAAACAGCAGCAACTCACTTCCTGCCACCAAATAATCGACTGCATATAATGGGGTATTATAGGTGCATATCAAATCAAGTTCTTGGATAAAATTTAGTGAATGAACCCTTACATCATCTCAGTTCGTTTCCATCACATGGTTGGGCAAGTAGTTGTTTCATTAAAAAAAAAAAAACAACACCACTACATGCATGAAGATTCAAGTTCAAGAATGTACACTGGAAAAATTCTGATAAGATTCAGAAGTATCCGCTAATCACCAAAAGCAGCAGTTTCAATTCACAAAGATAAAGCCAAGTGTTGTCACTCAATTAGATTGATTGGTTAAATGAGGTACCAGGTGCAGACCCACCGCTGATGGAATTACTCGGCAAAGGAGCTAACCACAAAATGTTCCGCAGATTCATCGAATCATCATATGTCACATTAGAACCTGAAACAAAAAGCACCAAAATAACAATTGGCTAGCTGAAAACTACCTCATCTTTATATATTAAAAGTATTCCAAACAAAGAAATTAATATGGCTGCATTCAAGAGAGTTTCTGCAAGCATCTTTACCCTGCTTGCATACACATGGGCTGCTTTCTTTGTCCTAGTTCATGAACTCTAGAGAATTRAGATTACTCCGACCTGGCCTCCATAAAGCATTGAAGGGTAAAAAGAATGTAACACTGTAGAAATTCAAGTGTATACCTACCTGCTTGGCAATATCCCATGTTATATGGGAACACTTCTTTATCATATGCTAGGTATTCTTTAGCATGAAACCTGCCAATATGTGAAACCTTGATGATCAAAGGCTGAAGATACATGATAGTATATCTAGATAGCATTCCAGTTATGGTACAAAAGAAAACCAGAAAACCAGAAAACAAACATTAAACTTGGTGGAACACTTATGGAGGCAGAAGAAAATAGAACCATGATGCGTGCCCTCTTTTGTTTCACATCTTCACAAACTCAATTTTATGATACTATGGCTTCTTTACTCTATTTAACAATAGTTGATGCTATCAACTTACAAAATGCCAACTCTTCCATCCGCGGCAATGAAAAGATGACCATGAAAGAAATCATATCGATCTAATGATACATGCAACCCAACTTTGGGACCACGGGCAGCAATAAGTTTGAACAAAAATTCCATGTATAAATTCAATTCCTGTAAGATGTTAATGTAACAATAAAATCAACCACAATAAAAATAACAATAAGAAGATTACCAGAGTTCATATACTTGAGCTCTCAATTAGGCACTTATATGATGCAAACCTCGTTTATAAAGCGTCTTCCATAAGGTGTTCTTGTAAGTTGACATCGATTTTTGTTTGATCCTTGAACATCAGGTATCTGTGACATTGTTAAAAGAAGCTTCCATTACCAACATTCAATAAATCACATCCATAGTAAAATCCAAAAAAGAGTTACTGAGAAGAAGCAACATATTTCTTCCATCTAATAACCTTTTGCAGTGATGTGGAGGGATCGGTTCCAATGTGAACCTTCAATGCTATCATATGAACCTAAATACAAGCCTCTTCACTATTCTATGAGCTATTTTATCTGTCTATCATCTTCAAGGTTCATTGAACTGTCTGAAAATTAGAAACGCTTGCATAAAATACCCAAACTACGTTCCATGCCTAAGAATCGTTTTTCCTGTCTATGCTAGCTACTCTTTAGTGATACCCTCTACTGATCCTTGTATAGAATAATATCCCCGCTGATATGACCTGCCATTAGGGAGAATGCGATTTCCCTCCCCCATGATGACCGTGAGAATAGTGTGGTGGGAGCATTCAAGAGGGTGGCGCCTACCCTTTTTTTGTGTAGAACAATAACCAGCAGTATGATTTTTAACAGTCCACTTTGTACTTCTTTCCTTCGCGTGATCTAGAATTCTACTCAAGTTATTTTTTATTTTCAGTGTAACATATTAGAGTAAAAACTGCATACACCGAAAATTTCTATCGGCAAGTGATTCACGAAGCAATGAAACCTTGGAAGCACCCTTTTCGAGTGTTGGGGCTATGGAGACCTTTACACTACATATTACATAAAGAGAGTTCAATCCTCAGTCTTCAAGAAGAAACAAAAACGATGCCCCACAATGTGCCATCTATGATTCTGAAGCTAAAGTCTACGTTTCAAAGATTTATGTCACCAGATGTATCTACAATTTTTTAATGTAACAGTTGATCAAAGCTAAGATCAAATCAAATTACAACTTATAGTTGGAATTAAATTCAATCCATGGTTTTCTCCAAGAATCAAGGGGATCCAAATCTTTCTTCTATTGGATTGATGATTGATAGGAATATGATGCCATCGGCTTTACGGAAAATTTTCCAAATTTGTAGCAGTAATAACCTGCTACACAGTTCGCCAAGCTTACCAAATTTCCTCCCAAAAGTTGATAAGATTATTACAAATGTGAATACGGAAATGATCTCGATTAATCATAGCGTATTAATAGCATAAAAATTCTAAATAAGGGAATAGAAAACTGACATCGATCATCGTGGGATCAAGGGTACGTTGAATACACCCTGGATCACCACCAGAATCAAAAGCAAGTCGAGCGATCTCCAATACAGGTGCCGGCGGTGACCACACGAGCTCATCCTTATCACTCCAAGAGTCAGAACGGCATTCCGAATTCAGCGACCGCCGCGGGAACCGAATTTCCGAATCGGTTGAGGATTTACTAGGCCGATTTCCTAACTTGGAAGGGGAACTAGTTGTAGAATTAAAAGGAACAAGGAACTTGAAGCAGGATCGAAGTTCAGCGGCAACCTTGGGGTTGACTGAGGAAGCTTGTTGAGGTGTTCCAAGGAGTGAGAGTATGTCTCCGGCGGAGGCGGTGGGTGGTGCGGTGGAGGCTTTCTTGGAGTTAAATTTGCGAAGTGAGAGGTAATGATAATGGGATTTAGGGGGCGTGGGAGAGTAATAGGAAGAAGATGATGAAGAAGAAGAAGAAGAAGAAGCAGTGAGAGAGAATGAGAGGATGAAGGCCAATTTGAGGGGAAGTGAAGATGATGATGGATTCCCCATGGCCATGGGTGCTCCTGCTATCGTCTTCCTCTGCAAAGTGGAGTCACCTAAACACTCATGAATAGGGAGAAGGCTCAACAAGAGAGGAGTTGGACCAAAAATGTAAAGAAACCATAAAAGAAGGGTAAGAAGTTAAAAAAACACCACAATTTTTAAAAGTGTTTGACGCTCATTCGAGGGGCATTTACAAAACATTTACCCGACAAGTGTTTACCGGTAAGATTTAATATTATTATTTACTTATTGGGTAAGATTTTAATCCATCAAAACGACATTGTATGCAACAATTCACCCGGTAAGTGCTTACCGTGGTAAAAGTCGTCGCCCTCATTTACCGGGTAAGACTCATGGTCCTTGTTTCGTTCTCTAGTCCTTACCATATTCATCCGATGAGGTAATATGACTTGGTAAGCGCTTACCCGGGTAAGTGTTTGGTAAACGACCCCTTAGTTCGATTTATGCTTGAAGTTTTTTTAGAGGAAGTTTCCATGCAATATTATAAACGAAAACAGGAAAAAGAGATCCAGGCGAAAGCCTAATCAAAGAATAATTAAGTTGTCAGAATGATTAAGAGACTTTCATGATATAGTGTAAAATGAAATATAATTGTTTGATAATTGTTTACAATGAAATTAAGGCGTTGAATGGTTAAGGGAGACCCATGATACAAAATCATTCAGAGGGTTTTATAACCCTTCAAAGACAGACTTTTTTTTTGCCAAACAAGATTCACCTCTTAACGATTCAAATGCTACATATTAATGGAACTATTAAGAGGTAAACAAACAACCCCTTAGAAGTCGGTTGTTTGGTTGCATCTTAATGGGATGAAATCATCTGTCAATTACAACCAAAACTTGTTTGATATATTTTGTTGGTGGTCTAATAAGTCAAATCGCATTTGAGTTGCCGTTTTCATTGTTATAATCGTACCTTTTAGACGAATCTCTTTTGCAGATTACCCTCGTCTCCTCTATTGTGTTTGATTTTTTTTCCGTAGCAATTAGATATAGAGGAACTAGGGTCAGTTGATTATTGAACAAATATCCACAAATACCTTCATCTCCTGTAATTTGTTCGATTTCTTCAGCACAACTATATATATAGAGGAAGGGGTGACAATTAGCTATTGAACAAAACTCTCCATCTTTAGGTTGATTTTCTATGTTAGTTTGAATGCCATAAGACTTCCAAGATCAATTTATTGGTTGAACAACTTTATTTATTTATTTATTTTCATGATCCTATTATATGATATGTGTTCATTTTTGGTTTGGTATTGGAAGTAAAGTGATCAGATTACATAGATAGATAAAACATTGATATAATTAAAATAAGGGATACTTGAAGTCACATGATCCTTTG
>NW_020200807.1:105637-112551 GCF_001531365.2 Cynara cardunculus var. scolymus
TGGTTTGTACAAATTAGGTGGTTTTTATTTGAACGCTCCCCTATATATATATATATATATATATATATATATATATATATAATGGGGTAAGATCAAATGTTAACCAAAGTTTTTGTGTTAACTTTGTTAACCGATCTTGGCCATTCAATCTTTCAATAAATGGTTATGATTAATCATGATAAAAACTTATTTTTTTAAATTTAAAATTGCATAAAGATAATGAACAATGTTGAAAAGGGTATTTAGGTAAAAAATTTATGTAACACCCATATCATTAATTAATTGGGAGTTACAAAATCAAAATTCTATGATTTTTTTGTTAATTTATTTTTGTTAATATAAGAACCATATGAACACAACTATATATATATATATGAGCCATTGTGTCAAATACGAACAAAAATTTGACATATATATGAAYTTGGRCTGCATAACATTTATAAACACAATATGAACATAATAAGAATAACTGTTATACGAAAGAAAATAAATAAAAAAACATGTATGAACACGATATGAACAGCTTGTGAACAATAGTTCCTTCATTATAAACACATTCAVRAGHGATCCTTTGTCAATTGGAGTTTTATACATGCATTGCATCCACACTGTTTAAGGTTCACTCCTTGTTCATATATGTTTCTGATCTTATATGATTGTTCACCCCTTGTTCATATCGTGTTCACCTCTTGTTCATATCGTATAAMATATATGAACACATAASCCCAACGCTATGAACACCKRGTGCAAACACTTACACAAATATAAAGATTTGGTATCAAGCTTAAAAAATAACATTTGTGTTCATATGATAGAARGAACATGAACACAATGGTTCATGATTCATAAAAGTCGGTAATATGACAATATGAAAATGGGCCGTGCATGTACTTTCATTTGAACATGTGAATTAGGTACGTATTTTAATAATTAAAGAAAAAAGATATCAATACAAGATGAGTTATAAAAAACACAACACATCGTAATGAACATAATTTCGATTAAAACGAAACTAAAAAAATAAAAATCTATTACCAAGACATTCGTTTTGGTTAATTTCTTCAATTCAATTAAAACGAATCTAAAAAAATAAATATCTATTACCAAGACATTCGCTTTGGTTAATTTTTTCAATTCCCGACATCGAACTCCGATTGTCATCATAAACCATTTTAATCTTTTCACTGTTGTCGGTTTATTTTCCATTGCGTTTATCTATATTAGCTTGATCGATACCGAAAATTTTTACTACCGTGTTTTCTATGCAAATTAAAAACTGATAAAACAATAAACATGGAAGATCAAGATTAAAAAAAATTATTAATATTATAAATGTATATTTTTTGGGATTTGATGATTTGTAACTCCCCATTAATTGTTTGAGAGTTACATATCAAATAAATTTAMTGAAATACCCTTGTAATTAAAATGTGAGCATGACATAAACCTACAAGAAGAATGGAATTTGATTGGTTGTCATAGTTTTCAAAGTTAACATAAAGTTATTGGTTAACATTTGATCTTCCCCCTAATATATATATATATATATATATATTATAGGGGTAGGTTTTGTTGGGTTCAATATATTGTACTTAAATGTTGTATCCAAGCTTTATGTTTCTTGTGTATTCCTTGTGTATACATAGGGTGCTTTGTTGTTGTTTGAGAGCAGGGTAAGAGTGTATAGAAGTGATGTAAACCTTTGAAGTTCAATCTAAGCTTTTGAAGATAATTCTCTCTTTACATTTCTATTTCTGCCATTGATGATCTTGTGATTGTTCTTGTTAATTCATGTTTTGACTGATTAAAACTGGGAACATCAATTGTGATTGTGATTAAATTTGGATTGAAGAACAAGTTTGGAAGCTTGCTATTTTTGGACGAACAGAGGCTACTGTTTTGAATCTAATTTCAAATCTTTGTGTGTTTCTTGATTTGAAATTGATTGAAATCTGCTCGAAATTCTTGTATGAGTTTGTTGGATTCATTCAATTTCTCAATTGAATTGAATTTGAGTTCCAATTTAGGATTGTTGTAATTTTTGAGTTTGAAACTGTTCTTGTTTGTTCTTGACAAATTTTGGTGAATTCGATCATTTCAATATGTTTTTGTTAAAAATTGGAGTTAAAGACTAGTTTTTAGTCATATTACAAATCAATATGTGGAAGTTTTATTCAATTTTGATTGAATTTGAGTGTATTTGGATCGATTTCTGCATATTCTGTTAAACTACTCCTTCATCGCTCGTTGAATACATTCATTGAGCGATAAGGACTCCTCATCGGTCATTGAATTTTTCATTGAATTCCTTCGAATTTCTTGTTCTCCGATATCCTGCATTCCCCACTTAGTGTGTTAAGCGATATCTTGTCTTCATCGCTTGTTGAATTGGGCGATAAGCAGTGTTGTCCGATTAGTAAGAGTTGGAAGATAAGGAGTTAGCCGATAAAGAATTGGGCGATAAGAGACTTGAAGATAAGCAGTGTTGTCCGATAAGGAGTTGAGCGATAAGCAAGTTGAGTAATATTCAAGTTGAGTGATAAGTAGTCTGAACAATCAAGTTTGGGCGATAAGCAGAATTTGTGAGAAAGTTAATATGATTTTCTGAGTTTTGAACTGCTTTTAAAGATCAAGTGTTAGTCAATCATTTTGAATTGCACTGAGATGGCATTTGTGTTAGAAAGAGAGAATAAGGATCTAAGAGAAAAAGTTTATATCTTGGAGAATAAATTTAAAAAGGAACAAGAAAAATATTTAAAAATATTTTATGAGAATCATTCAAATCTTTGTTGGGCAAAAGATACAATAAAGAAGAATCAGCAAATAAGAGAAGAAAAGAAGTTTCTACAGGCTCAGATAGATGAACTTCTTGCTAGAGATCGTCATTATGAGATTCAAGATAGAAATGTTGAACTATTAAAGAATAATGCAGAGTTAACTACAAAGGTTTATGAAGCTGAGAAAGCCTTAAGTTCCGAAAGAAGAGTTTTTGAGAAAGAAAAGAAAAAGATAGTTGAACTGGAAAAGTTATTAGAATCAGAAAGAAAAGAGTTTGAGAAAGATAAGAATAAATTTTCTGATGCAAAACAGAGGTTTAATGTTGAGAAAAGGATTTTTGAAAGCAAGTTGAAATCTTTTGAGATGAGTTCTGTGAAGCTTTCTGAGCAAATCATTGATTTTGAGAAGATTGTTATTGTGGAAAGATCTAAATTGAAACTAAAAGGAAAAAAATCTGATAAGAAATGTTTGGAATTTTCAAAGAGTATTGTTGCTATTCAGAAGAGTCTGGATGATGAGAGAAAATCATTTGCAATAGAAATAAAGAATACTGCAAAGAAGAATGCTACTATAGCTAAGGAGTAGCTGAAAAGAAGAAATGGTTAGATGTTGCATCTAATAATGAGAAAGGAGATATTGAAAAGGAGAGAAAAAGTTTTGAAAAATAAAGAAAAGATTTTGAAATTCAAATTTATGAGATTACAAAGAAATAATCTGATTTGAAAGCTGATCTTGTTACTGAAAAGAATATGAGATCTAATTTTGAAAAGAAATATGCCTTAATAACTAAAGAAAGAGATAAGTTATTAAATAAACTCAAAGAGTTTTCTGAAAAGGATATTTCAAGTTCAATTGAGTCTCCATTTTCAGTTAAAAATTGCAAGAGTAATAGTTCTTCTGTTAAATCTAACAGTTACTCAAGCAGATTTTCTAAAATTGGCGCTTCAAAGTATAAATCTCATATTTCTTGTACAATGATTATGTGATTGAATCAGATAGTCATTATAAAAAGAAGCAAATGTTTTGGAAGAAGAAATCAACTACAAACAACTTTGTTGAAAACAAATCTATAGGTGATACAAAATCTTTTGCTTCAAGGAATGTTTTACCTTGTATTGTCAAATCTGCTAATCATTTGATCAGTCTTAGCAAGACCAATATCTGTTGTTCAAGGTGTGGAACTAACAAGTTTATGAATTAGAGGAATAATTGGTATGATAATAACTGGTATGGTACTTACTGCATATCTGATTTTTCTGAGAATAGTTTTACGGTGAAAACTTCTGATTTGAAAAGATGGTATGGTACTTATAGTATACCCCAAACCAATGCCAACAAATTAGGATCCATGAAAGTATGGATACCAAAATCTGTGTAATCTGTTTTTGCAGGTTTGTCATATGCTGAGCTGAATTTAGAAGATTAAACACATGATAAATTGATGCTTGGTTTGAGGGGGAGTATATAGATATGTGTGCTTTAAAGTAGTTTATGAACATATCAGTTCAGGATCTGGTCTTCAATATAGTTTCTGAATAAATCAGTTTAGAACCTGAGCTTATCTAAATAAAGGGAGTATAACGTTTTATCTGATATACTGATTTTGATGAAGATACAAATTCCATGGGGAGTAGTGATTTTAAAATTTATCTAATCATTTTTGAAAAGAAGAGTAAGTATTTTTCATACTTATCTGTATGATTAATGGATACTTAACTGGTTTCTTACAGGATTATTTGAATAAATAAAGAGTTTGAAAGATGAAGATAAGGCCTGAGAGAAGAAAGTATATTTGGACAAAGGTTGTGCGATGAAAGCATAATCCAGACATAGTTCTGTGCGATGAGAGCATAATCCGGACATAGTATTGTGTGATGAGAGCATAATCCGAACATAACGTTGTGCGATGAGAGTACTATCCGGACATAGTTGTGAGCGATAAAATCCTTATATTGATAAAGCTTTGAGCGATGAACAATAAGTGTTGACTTAGGGGTTGAGTGATGAGCGATAAAACTTTGAGCAGTGAGTTACCATAACTGAGCGATGAGAGACTTGTGGTGAGCAATGAAACGCCTCATCTGCCACAATGGTTGGCGATGAACCGCTCATCGGCCACAACATTGAGCGATGAACCACCTTCATCGGCCAATATAAGTTGAGTTTAAAAGTTGAGCGATTTTTTTAAGCAAAGTTCTTTGCATTACTGAAACAAATGCATATATTTTTTGATCTTAAACCTTAATATGCTTAGAAGAAGGACAACTTCTAAGTATATTAAAATGTTTTACAAATGTTCAAACCACTTCTTTGATCTCAAATGTTTTTATGATTTTAAGAAATGAGGATTTAAATATATTTTTTTGTCTGAAATGAGTAGTATCTTTGAACAGGTATTTCATCGAGTTAATATTTGTGTATTTTCTCATCATGCATAATTCCAGTACCTGATTCAATTGTTCTTAAAATTATTTATTTCCATGTCTCATATATTCATTGATATTTTTCGGTGGAAATACACTCGTTCGAAATTCTAATTGTTTTCATTATGCGTTATTTCATATCAATGTTTCAATTATTATCTGAAATAGTAATTGTGATTTGTTCATCACAACTTAACATTCTAATTTTTGAATATTTGTTGATAAACATTGTGCGTAATGAGTCATTCTGTTTAGCGTTTCAATTTGTTTCTTGATAATTCTAAACAAATATCTTCAATGTTTTAGCTTCTGAACAACTCAGTTCAGAACCTGTTCTTCATATATGACTTCTAAATACATCAATTCAAGACTCATTCTTTACTTTTTATGAGATTTAACATATATATCTCTGAATGTGCAATAATTTTCTGAGTACTAAGAATTTAGAAGTTTCAATGGTCAATCCAGAGCCGGAAGGACCTACCCATGACATCCCTAGGTTAGATGTATTTTGAAAGAGAGTGTTTGAGGTAAAATGTAGAGAGAATGAGTGTTTGTGAGCTACAAGAAAATGGTGAGTGTGTGACAGGACTTAAAAGAAATAAATATAGTCCTTTCTAAATCGAAACAGTTAAGCGGGTAGCGATATAATCTATTCATTCTCATTCTTTGGAGATGAATATTGAAATAGACATGGACCCTATGTCGACTACTCATGTCACCCCACCTAGTTACTCAAGTATCTCACAAAAGGTGTCTGTTTCATATATCATGGAGAATTATCATATAATATATCTATTCTTTATTCGGAAGATTTAGATATTGAAACAAGAAGACACACCTCCAATCTTCGAATTTTATTATATGCACATTGAGTTTATTGAGCCAAATATATTTGAATAATATTTTCTTTGATACTTTCATGAGTCTTTGTGATTCAAGTTGCATATCTTTATGATATTTCCAGAACAGTTTGAGAAGTTAGTTCTGAAACTTTACTTCAGTGATATAAGTCCTATAAGAGATTTCTTATTATCAACTCTGAACATATGCCACACAATTAATTTAGTTGATGTGATAATAGTTCCAAAATATGCTTCTATGTTAGAATTTTACCCAAGATTCAAGGGGGAGTGTGATAATATGATGAAAAATATCTATTTTTTTCAAGGGGAGTATATTTGAAGAAGTTTGTAAAGGATAAAATTTCAATTTTTGATAGTTCATGATGTTCAGGATTCTCCTAATTATCATGAGGGGGAGAAACATTATCAAAGACATGATACAAAGATATGAAGATATAAATGAAAAGTGTTATTTCAAGAGGAGTAACTTGATTAAGGGAGAGAGACGTGTTAGTCCTGAAGGGTAAGACAATAAACATAAAGTAATTGTAGAAGGGGGGTTGAATACAATTACACAGACTTTTTTCAACTTTTTAATTCTTATTGATTTATATCAAGAATTAATACACACAGAAATACAAAAGATTGTTGCGGAAGATAGGAAAGGAAAACCTAACCTAAACAATCTTACAADGAGAAGAACTTTCAAGAACAACACARAGAGTTCTTGAAAGGAAATGAAGAACACTAAGAATCTCTTCACACACAGGAGAGAAAGGGAGTAGAAAGGAATAGCCGATTGCTTTGAGAGTGCACAGAGTAATCTTTCAAAAGCCAAGTATGTGCATGGGAGATGCACACTGCCTTT
>NW_020200807.1:113692-114865 GCF_001531365.2 Cynara cardunculus var. scolymus
AGAAGCAGATTTTGAAGAGCCAGCTTTGCTTAACACTTGCTTAAGAAATGAGAGTTGTGGAGGGGAAGACAACTTGTAATGTATCTTGATCATCTTTATCTTTTTGAGAAGGCGATACAGATGACTCGAGACATATTCCTTATACATACTTCTGCTTTTATTGAGAAACTTGATGATCTCCATCCACTCAGTAAGACCGTAGGAATGGATCCAAGACAGCTTTTCTGTCCTTACTGCTCCGTTTTCTCGACCAATAATCAAAAGGATCAGATTGGAATCATAGGTCAATTTTTGAGGACCTTTGATTCTGGCATTGACGATTCGACTAGTAGTGTAGCGTCGGAKAATYDAGTCRTTAAACCATTTAATTCTTTTTTCTTTGGTTTCTTCAGACTCAGATCGTGGGACCAAGGATTGAGATCTGTTGGCTTCCTCAAATTGCCTTTGAAGAGCAATTGAGTTGGCTGCATCCTCAGAAGAAATACCTAGGAGCTGAAGATCAGTTTCTTGAGGACGTGAAGCTTTAAACATAAGTCTGTCGGCTGCAGGAACTTCAGATTGATGTCTAGCAGATTTAGCTGCTTTAGCTGCAGCAGCTTCTTCATCTGTGGTCATGGGTGCCTTTCCTTCTCTGTGAGTTGGGACTAAGTCCCCAGAAGTARTGAGAACATCATCTTGAGAAGGGATAGTACCAACCTCAACAGACACTGAAGGCATAGAACATGGTTGCTYCCCCTCAACAGTTGCTGTGGCTCTATCATCATGAACAAGTAGCTCCCCCTCAATAGGAGCATCACCATCTGACTCAGCTGAGGATGAAGAAGTAGAAGAAGTAGAAGAAGAGTCGTCGTCCCCATTGACACTGGTAGCAGGATCAACTGTCTTCTCCCCCTCAGTGGTAACAGGGGAAGGCCCAGCAGCAGGTACAGAAGGACCCTCCACATCGGCAGGTGGGGAAGGCACAGAAGCAGTAGCACAAGGAAAGGGAGCACAGGTGGCACGAAGCAGACGTGAGACACCGCGATGAAGACCGCCAATAAGATCATAATCAGACTCAACACGGCGACTGACTTTGGCTAACATGACCCTGTCCTCTTTCGTGAACTGAGTAGGACCCAAGTCAACAGTGAACTCTGTATCTCTGGCTAAGAACAATTTGGATATCTGAGTCTG
>NW_020200807.1:115395-119322 GCF_001531365.2 Cynara cardunculus var. scolymus
GGCGTGAGGCTCAACATCTGTATCAACGATATCGGCGTGAGGCTCGATATCTGTATCAGCAACACTGGTGAGAGGCTCAGTGTCTGTATCACCAACACCGGCGAGAGGCTTGGTGTCTGTATCATCGACGACTGCGTGAGGCAGGTCGCCGATTACCACAGTAGTAGATGTAGTAGGCTGGTAAGGCTCATTATCTACATCCATAAGAATAAACTGGAGATAAGGGATGTCAGTGTCAGACAAAGCTGATAAATCATCCATCCGTGCAATATCATCAAGATCATCGTTCTCGGGTGATAGGCCGTGAATAAGTGGAGGAGAAGAGGGACCTCAGAAAGGGGAGGAGTCCGAGTCATCACCAAGGTCATATAGAGATGCCAAGGTGGAGTCAAGTGGGATCCTCGTATGTACAGCAGTGTCCTGTTGAGAGGGCACCGAGGAGCTAGGGGAGGGTAAAGCAGATGTCCTGGGCTCAGTAGGACCAACTTCAACAACCTTGGACTGTTGAGAGTCCTTGGTTGGAGATGTGTTTTTAGCCCTTTTTGGCTTCTTGGTCTTCTTAGAGGAAGAGCCAAGAGTGGAAAGTCTAGAGTGACTCCGCTTTGAGTGAGAKGGGTGTGAGGCGGGGTGAGACTCCGAAGKCGCTTTCGAAGTCATAGCCTCAGAAACAGATGCGGAGGAGGGGGAATAAAGCTATCTGCCAGCCGTCTCCGGACAGAGGAGGCGGCCTCTTTTGAGGCAGTAGCTGAAGAAGTAGAAGGGGGAGGGACCACTGGCATGGAGGAGTGATAGACGACCGGAGCAACATGAGGAAGGTCCCCATCTACTGTGGTCACAAAGCACTCTCCCCATACAGGGTGAGAAGAGGTGGCAAAAGAAACCATACCTGAAGGAAGAGGTAGATCAGTAGACAGTGATGCCTTCTTTAAAGTCTGAATGCCCACTTGATACACTTTGAGGTCATAAAAATTTGCAGTGTTGGCCGACATACGTGACCCAAGTTTATCAGCAATCAGCATAGATAAAAATCTAATAAAAGGCACGGTAGAGCTTTTGGCACTACCCATCTTCTTTACCAATTCCCCAAACAGATAACCAGCAAAATCAATTTTTCTTTGAAAAATCAGTGCATGAGCTAGCTGGGTAACACTAGAGGGTGACTGGTCCATCCCTCCAATTTTGGAACTCAAGCATTGAATAAGATGTGAAAAGAAGAAGTTCCATACACCACCCATATTCTTCCTATATAAAGTGCTTTGTTTTAGCAAAGCAGRGTCTTGCACATAGCCCATTGTGGTAGCAACAATGTGAAGATTATCAACAGATATAAGCTCATCATAAGAGGAGTAAGTGGGAAGCTCTAACACTCGTCTTAAATCATCAGCAGTAAAAGATATATCATTGATAGACAAGACAGAGGCATGCACAGWTTTAGTGGAAGCATCATATAAACATGTAGCCCAAAATGCACGAAGCAAAGATTTACTCATCTTTGGAGAATAAGTAAGAGCTTTGAAAAGAGGGCACTTACGAARAAATTCGATGATGATGAAGAAATCCGGATACTTTTCATTGTGATCCAACAATGCCACAAAATTGCATGGAGAAAAAGTAACATCATCAGCAGTAAGGGATTTCTTAACCTTTGGAGCTTTGGAGGGAGTCCCAACTTTAGAAGCCATGGAGGATGAATTCTTGAAAAACACACAGTAAGCTTGGGAAGAAGAAAGATGGAGGTTTGTGAAGAAAATGAGAGATTGAGATATGTGAGAGAAGATGAGAGATGGAGGGTTTTAAATAAAAAAGAAGAAGGGAAATATATGTTGGGTAAAAGAAGGAGTTGTGTTGGGAAAGTAAAAAGTCAAAAAGAAAGGTGTAAGAAATAGGGGTGTGGGTCTTAGGTGGGGATGGGGTGTAAGAGATGTGATGGGGAAAGGGGATGGGGTGTAAGAGATGTGATGGGGGGGGGGCGCCGATTTGGGGTAGAGGGTAAAGGGAAATCGGGTTATATGAAGAAATCGGGGTGTGGGTGTGTGATTGGTTTTGGTTGGTGTGTGTAAGGAGCCGATTAGGTAGAAGCCGATTATAATCGGATAGGTGTAGGGAAGAAGACGAATGGAGATAGGGAGAGAGGCAAGCCGATGGGATCGGCGTGAGAGGGAGGGGGGGTTCGGCTTATGTGGGGTTTGGAGAGAGAGAGAAACCGAGGGGAGGGAGAAGAGGAGGGAGAAACCGATTCGAGAGAGAGAAAGAGAGAGAGAGGCCGAATGATGGAAGTGGGTGTGAATGGGATCGGTTTGGGGGTGTGAGATGGAGATCGGTGTGGCAAGTCAATATATAAATAGGGAGAGGGGGATCTAGGGTTTAGAAAAAGAGAGAGAGAGTGGGCCGAAGGTTATGGGCCGAAGGAGTTTGGGCCGAGTGAGAGAGGGGAGTTGGAAGCGACTTGGCGCAAACCTTAGCAAGCCGAAGGGGGAATGTAGCCGGTCAAGAAAGCCGAAAGGATAGAGGGGGTTAGAGGGAAGGGGAGATCGGCTTGTTCAAGAAGCCAAAGGGGGGTGGGGGAGAGTTGGTTTGTATATAAATGGAGGGGGTTTGGGCCGATCGAGAAGAGGGTGGGCGAAGGAGGAGACCGAATGGAGGGGGGGGGGTTTCGGCTTCGAAGGATCGGGTATGGGGGGAGAAAAGGTTGGGTTTGAAGTAGAAGCCGATTGGAGGTGGGGTAGAATCGGCTTATGGGATTTGAGATGAGCGAGATATGAGGGAGGCAGTGAGTGGAGAGGGGCCGAATGGTGTTTGGGGGTGTATGGTTAGTTTGGTTTAGGCCGAATCGGTTTAGTCGGTTTCGACTTATGAAGTTTGAGGGGATGGTTCGGTTTTGGTTAGTGTGAAGAGGTGATCGGCTTGAGTAGAAGCCGAAAGAGGAGAGAGGGAGGGTGTGTGTGTAAAGCCGAATGGGGTTAGGGGGAAAGAAGCCGATTAGGTGCTTGGGGAACAAGGTGAGCGGCGTAGGTGAGAAGCCGATTAAGTTTGAGGAATCGGTTTGAGGAGCCGATTGGGGAGAGGGGAATCGGCGTGAGGTAGAGAGGTGGATAGGCTTGAGGTAGAGAGGTGTGGGATGTGAATACAATCGGGCCAATGACTAGATCGGCCCAAAAAGAGAAAGGAGGCCCACAAACTTGTAAAAAA
This sequence comes from Cynara cardunculus var. scolymus, assembly GCF_001531365.2. Classification (NCBI taxonomy): domain Eukaryota; kingdom Viridiplantae; phylum Streptophyta; class Magnoliopsida; order Asterales; family Asteraceae; genus Cynara; species Cynara cardunculus. The sequence continues at coordinate 118,585 of NW_020200807.1, forward strand.
AATTAAAAGTATAAAACAAATTAAAATTTTAAAACCACTACACACAAAAATAAAAACTTTTTATCTTTTTATATGTTTTTTTTAAACGTGAAATCAATTAAAAACAATACGATATTTTTTAAGCGATATAAAAATAATTCACATAGAGACATGTTAGAGAGAAAAATAGGAATTGATTTTCAAGAAAAATACACGAGTGTAAAACCCATCATTTTCAAAAAATCAATATTTTAGAAAAAGAAAGAGAGCATATTCACACAGATACCAGACTATTTTTGAGCAAACGACACAATTACATTTTTAGAGAAAACACAACCCAAATGAATTGGTCAAGACTCCAACAAAAAATTATTTCTCAACATTTAACATTCCCAACTCACTGATCAAAAAATTAAATCGAGATTCATCAAGAGACTTGGTAAATAAGTCAGCGAGTTGATAGTCTGTAGGGATAAATGAAGTTCAACATCACCTTTCATCACATGATCTCTTATAAAGTGATATCGAATATCAATATGCTTCGTACGAGARTGAAGAACGGGATTGTTGGCAATAGCAATGACACTTGAATTGTCACAGAAAATAGGAATTTCTGTGAACAACTGATCGTAATCAGCTAACTGATTTTTCATCCACAAGACTTGTGCACAACAGCTACCTGCAGCAACATACTCAGCTTCAGCTGTGGAGGTGGACACGGAGTGTTGTTTCTTGCTAGTCCAACTGACTAACTTTCCA
>NW_020200808.1:0-1460 GCF_001531365.2 Cynara cardunculus var. scolymus
AAGACACAGTCTCTGTTGTAGATAGTACCAGAGCCTCTGTGTCTGTTGCTAGAGCCTCTGTAGCTATCATCAGAGCCTCTGTGGCTGACGCCAGAGTCTCTGATCGAGTAGGCAACCTCTTCAAGATCATACTCTAGATAAGGTTAATCCTAAAAGACTTAGTTTTCTAATGAAGATTCCSAAATAAGGTCCTAACCTGGAAATCCAAAAGTGCAGAGTTGTTACCGCCTCCCCAACTAAAAAAAAATTTTGTCCCGAAATTTAATCGTCAGAGCTTCAATTCATGGTTGGCTTGAGAAGAGGTGGGGCTACTTGTTCTTCATGAAGTCTTCCCTTTCCCACGTATACTCCGGTCCATGCTTGGAACTCCAATGAACCTTCATGATGTGTATTCTACTATGTCTCAGCTGCTTAACTTTTCTGTCCAAAATCTCYAAGGGTTTTTCAACAAAATGCAGTTGATCAAAAACTTGCAAGTCTTCCAGGGGCAAAACCTGGTTTTCATCTGATAGGCATCTCTTGAGATTCGATACGTGGAATGTATTGTGGATAGCGCTTAACTCTTGGGGCAGATTTACCTTATATGCTACTGGTCCAATTCTTTCTATTATTTCAAAAGGACCAATATAGCGAGGGCCTAACTTGCCTTTCTTTCCAAAACGCATAACTCCCTTCCAAGGTGAGGCCTTTAGAAGAACTTTATCACCTTTCTGAAATTCTAAAGGCTTCCTCCGATTGTCAGTATAGCTTTTCTGTCGATCCCTAGCAGCCTTGAGTCGATCCTTGATTACCACGATCTTATCTGTGGTTTCTTGGAAAATATCGGGTCCAGTTAATTGTTTATCACCAATTTCTGCCCAACATAATGGGGATCTGCATTTGCGCCCATATAAGGCTTCATAAGGCGTATATTGAATGCTAGTATGGTAACTGTTGTTGTAAGCAAATTCCACTAAAAGAAGATGCGTGTCCCAACTTCCACCAAATTCCAAAACACAGGCCCGTAACATGCCTTCCAGAGTCTGTATGGTTCTCTCGGTTTGTCCATCTGTTTGGGGATGATAAGAAGTGCTCAAGTCTAGACGAGTACCCATTCCTTGCTGAAGCGATTGCCAAAATCTATCAGATAGGATAGAAATAGGCACTCCATGCCTAGCGACAATTTCGCTTATATAAATCTGAGCTAGCTTCTCCATCTTATAGTCCTCCCTGATTGGCAAAAAGTGAGCAGATTTTGTCAAACGATCCACAATCACCCAAATGGCATCATGCCCTTTTCCTGATCGGGGCAGCTTAGTTACAAAGTCMATTGATATTTGCTCCCATTTCCATTGAGGAATTTCGGGATGCAGGAGCAAACCAGAAGGTTTCTGATGTTCAGCCTTAATTATTGCACAAGTTACGCACTTATTTACATATAGTGCAATGTCTTTCTTCCTTGCAGGCCACCAGTAATATGC
>NW_020200808.1:4995-5352 GCF_001531365.2 Cynara cardunculus var. scolymus
TGAGGGTAGGCAGGACACCTGTGGGGCGACCACAGTGCCACTAGAAATCGCATCCTGGTCATATGGATCTATCTCTTTGTTACGAGTTGGGTTCCTCTGAGAGCGACCGACTACGTAACCGGAATCGTCTACGGAATACTCGCTTGAATTTGAAGACATCGTCGAGAAGATCTGTAAAATAAATAATCGTGGTTACTAAGGTGTATCCTCTAACAAGAGCTTAGCGGTTTTGAGAAACTTCTAAACAACACTAAGCCTTAACAATCATGCTAAAATCCTTAGACAACACCCGAGTTCTATACCAGAGCTTATGTTAATGAAACCGGAACCTCTGTTTCCTCACAGAACTTTCGAGGC
>NW_020200808.1:6434-7869 GCF_001531365.2 Cynara cardunculus var. scolymus
TTAACAAGTAGCGTGTACGGACGGGGACTTTTATTTGGAAACATATATTCTCAAGCATTTCAATTTAGCATATATATTATAGTGCAAAACAGAAAGAAATACGACTTAGAAACCCGACTATGCAGTTCCATAGTCCGGAGGTTTCAATTAATTAAACATGCAAAGCTTGTTGTCATGTTTTTCCCCCAAATATAATAAAACAGTAATAGTGGGGCTGTGAACTCACTGTTTCGCGAATATCAATTATTTTCTTGCAAGGTCTACTATCACCTGCTCGGACTTCCTGATAGAGTAACCAATACTTAATAAGAACTTTTAAACCTTCAAAACTTAAGTTGGGTAAAAACTGTTTATCAATGCAATCCGCCAGATTCTAAAACCAATGTAGCGGATACTTTAAATCTTAATCTTAACAAATATCTCCAAAATTCAAATACTGGCATCATTTAATGCCCTTCTAAAGCGATTGATGGAAGCCGCCATCTGTTGGAAAAAGGAAGATTTTGGGTGGGTTTAACACCCTTTCCAAGAACAATTAAAACCTCGAGTCTCACACCTCCCCAAATCCGGTTGCATGCCCAAGAATGGCAACAAATAGGAATGGTTTCGACTCTACATTTCCAGAGACAGATAAACCCCAAATTCTCATTTCTTGAGTAAGATCCAGAAAGGAAAAGAAAATAATTAAGAATTTTTGGGTCTAGGAAAGCTACAAGATGAAAGATTTGATTTAATGATGCATGCGAGACCCAAGTTACCCGAAGGTGTAATCGGCTCCTAGAATATAAGAGCTCTCTTCTTCTCTTTTGGGATTAAAAAGGTTTCTGGATCACAGATTATCATCTGATGAAGACATATGCATGTCTTTGATGGATAATCTCACCATCTTTAAATTCCGAAACTTGAGTTGAGCAAGAAGAGAAAATAGGAATTTGAACATTTTAAAGAGGTATAGATGACTTTAGGAGCATACCTTTTTGAAAGAACAATTCGAATACCGCAGCGATCCTAACTTGCAGGGAGAAGAGTTCGGCTCAAAGGTGGTGAACTTTTTAGAGAGGGAGAACGAGAAAAGGCTAAAGCTTTTAGAATAAAGAAGAGTTTTCAAAAGGGAAGGGGGTATTTATATGAGGCTTCAAGAGGAGAGTAGTGGGCTGGCCTCTAAAGGCCCAAGCCCAAGGACTTATACAATTCCTTAAGTTAAGACCCAAAAATCTAAAATAACCAAAATGTCCAAGTCTGGAACAAGACTAGCTGCCGCACAGAAATGATCAAGTATGGGCAACCAGCGCATCAGAAAGAAGACAACAGAGCTTCTGCGAAGGAAAAGACGCCAGAGCTTCTGTGCAGAGACACAACTTTTGCAAAGATATGCCAGAGCCTCTGTGAAGAAAAGACGCCAGAGCTTCTGTGCAGAGACACAGAGCCTTTGCAA
>NW_020200808.1:9799-10937 GCF_001531365.2 Cynara cardunculus var. scolymus
GTGTTTATCTATGGAAAATATTGCCTATGAAGACTATATTGATTCCTTCTCACCTTCTRCAAAGAAGGATTCCATTCCAAGGAGGTTTATGAGACAGGGTCATATAGAAATTTTCAAGTTTGGACAACCGGATTCTCAAGAAAACTATCTTTTTGGTCAGCCTCTTGAAAGAAAACTGTCCGCAGAGGCTTTGAAATTCTTTCCAAATTACATCACAGAGCCTTCTGCAAATGAGTCTCTTCTTGAAAAAGTTTTTGTAACAGAGCTCTCTGGAAAAGCTAAGTCTAAGCATGAACATGCCTCAGATCTTAAAGTTAGTCCTACACAAGTTGTAGAGACTGCTATTGATCTTGAGAAAGGAAAGAACGAAATTCGAAAACAAAGTAATTCTCAACGCTCTGTCTCTGCAACACAGAAGCCTATCTATACTTGGCAACAATTGAAAAAATGGCCTCTGACTAATAATGCTTCTGTCTCAGTGATTATAGGAAAACCAAAAGGGGGACCAATACAAAAGAATTTTAAAAAGGATTTCAAAACATAGCCTAGAATAGGAAAGGAATCTTGTAATGAAAGGCCCATACCTAAGAACGGCTCTAAAAAAAATCTCTGTACCCTTCTTTGAGAATCTTAATAAAAATTTTAAGCAAGCTTCTTGTGATGTCTTCTTCTGTGAATGTTTCAATATCATGCATACTCTATCCACTCACATTCACCACTCTTCTTGTTTAGTCTCTCACCCCAAGAGTCATGATTCTGGGGTGAATAAGAGACAAGTTGGCAATTCTTCTTCCAAGAAAAATAAAGCCAAATCAAAGGATGCTACGGCATACCTCAAAAATTCTAATGCTAAAGGACCCAATTGGAAGTGGGTACCTATAAAAAACGTTGTATGAATGCAGAAGCAGCAACATGTGTCTACCTGGGTTGTTGACTCAGGATGCTCGAGGCACATGATTGGTAGATTAGAGCTTTTATCTTCTTATATTTAAAGCAAGAAGGAGGCTCTGTTGCCTTTGGTGGAAACTAGAAGGGGGAGATAAAAGGCTACGGGATGATTGTGAAGGGTGAGATAAAGATGAACCAAGTATCATACGTGGATGGACTCAAACACAACCTCATAAGTGTTAGTCAACTA
>NW_020200808.1:13268-19035 GCF_001531365.2 Cynara cardunculus var. scolymus
TCAAATATTGATCTTGTGGCTTATACGGACTCAGACTATGGTGGATGCCAATTTGACAGAAAGAGCACCTCTGGAAGCTGCCAGTTTCTTAGAGGAAAATTAGTTAGTTGGTCTTCAAAGAAGCAGAACTGTGTTTCAACTTCCACAGCAGAGGATGAATATGTAGCTGCTGCAAGTTGTTGCTCATAAGCTCTGTAGATGCAGACTCAACTACTCGACTATGGCTACTCTGTCAACAAATCCCCATCCTCTGTGACTCAAAGAGTGCTATTGCTATATCAGCCAATCTAGTCCAACATTCTAAAACAAAGCATATCGACATAAGGTACCATTTYCTTAAACATCAAGTTGAAGAAGGAAATGTCGAGTTATACTTTGTAAATTCAGAATTTTAATTGGCTGACCTCTTTACTAAAGCCCTAGATGAGAAAAGGTTCAATTTCCTTGTTGAAAAGATAGGAATGACATGTCCAGAGTCCTAGTTGATGGTCGTCATATTCTTTATTCTTTATTGTATATATTTTTCTTTTAAATTTCATTGTGTATATAATTTTATTTCTTGAATAACCTTTCACTTGATTTTATAGTWAACAGGTTTAACCTCGCAGAGACTTGCAAGGTTTGAGGGGGAGTATGTTCTTTCAAAATAATAAAACCTCTTAAAGAAGAAAAATATTTTTTAATCACATAAGCCTTTTCACAAATCCTCTGTGATCGCTTACAGAGGCTCTTTGAAGGATCTTCTGTCGATACTTCTTCTTAGGATTTTAAATGGTTTTTTATTCGAGGGGGAGCCATGGAAGCTGGCTTAGAGGGGGAGTTTTTTTGAAAATGAAAATCAAACCACCGAAGGTGCCAAAAGTTTTGAAGTATCTTTTTCTCAGAGGTCAACTCATCAGAACCTCTGGCGCTTCTAACAGAGGCTCTGTGGGTTTGAGCTGAGCAAGTACTCATCTCTCTGTGGATTTTCAAACTGTTTAGGTAAAGGTGCAACATATTAGAAGGCCCGACACATATCACAGAGGCTCTGTTACCCTTAGGCCTCTGACAGAACTCTCTTAATAGTTCTTGTCTATTGATATGGTGCGTGTGGTTCTGTGGATTAGGGTTAGAACTTACCACGCGTGTGTCAGAAACGGGGGCGCACGTCATCAATCGCGCGTCTTCCCAACACGGCGTGTCATACTTTTGAGCCGTTTCAACCCAAAACCACTCATCACGACCTTTCATCAAAATAAACGGTTCAATTCAAAATTCCTCACTATAAATACCCCTTTCCCCCCAAATCAAAAACCTTTACCACGCTCATATTCTCCGACGAACCTGTAACTTGCGAAATCTCAAGTAAAACCTGCAAACATGTCTTCCTCCTCAGCTTCAGCTCAGTCCGTCAACGTATCAAGCGACAATGAAGTGACACAGGCTCAAGCTTTGACATCTCACGCACTGTCATTTGTCCAAAACCGTTACGAGAAGGTCGTACTTGTCAAGAAACCAAACAACTACTATTTTGTTCCTTCACAAACAGGTTTCCCTGAATTTACTTTCCCCCTCCTCGAAATTCTAAGAAACCATCCCCTGTTCTATGCCCTTTCTGCTACTAAACCTACCCCCGAGTCTTACATAACCCAATTCCTTCTAAGTTCTTATATAACAACCCTAGATGACACTGGCCTGAGATCGTTAGCTACGCATCTGACCCTACAAATAAATCATTAGTGCCAATGGAATTGAATGTGGACAAATTGCAAACTGCCCTACGCTTACCCACATTGGAAACTCTTAATTTGGATGCATTTGCTGCAACCCCGACAGAAGAGGAATTGATTCAGTTCCTTGAATTCCATTCCTATGTGACCCAAATCATCAAACGAACACAGTTCAAGCGCAAAGGACTTCCTCCTATTTGGAATACCCTGTTCTCGATTGTGAACTATTGCCTGACAGGGAAGGTTGGAAGCCACGACCAGACCTCACACGTAATGATGTCAATCGTTTATGGGATTTACTTCAACCTACCTCTGGATTACGCACATCTAATATTCGAGGACAAGGTTGGATTGATCAAGAAGAAATGCGCGACTCAAAGGGGAGAAAAGTCCAAGGTCAAGGCGCAGAAGACGGCCAAGGAAGACCTCAACCATCCTAACCTCATTCTACAAAGGTTCTTTGGCCTCGTCTTTGGGGATCTAATAGCAGCAAAAGCTACCTTCTGTGGAGCTCAACGCATGTTTGTACCCATTCAAGGAATTCCACCCAACTAAGCATGAGCAAGGGTACAGAAGCCCCAGACCCTTATCAAAAGCCATGCTCAGGTTCTTTAGTCACGAAGATAGGAAGGCTTACAGACGTCGATTCAGGAGGCCTGAACTGTTCCCTGAAACCTCTCCACGCATAGGAATCCCCCTAGGTGAGAAAATTGAAAAAATAAGAGTAGAGGGACGTATGGAGGAGCCTGCAGAGGCTAGTAAGGTGAGTGAGGCTGGCCCTAGAATCCCAAGTCCCCCACTTAAGAAGACCAAGAAGACACAGAAGGGTGTCGACTCTTCTGTGAAGAAGAAGGGGAAGAAGAGGCCTGCAGAAGAAGAGGGCCCAAGTAGTCCTCTGCAAAAGCCCAAAACGAAGAAAACCAAGAAGGCCCAACCAACAGAGTTTGTGGTCATAGAGGCTGCTGTTCCAGAGAGCCCCGCAGAGGCTACTACTCCAAAGTGCAGAAGGTTGCACAAGGTCGTTCAAGAGGAGTCCCCAACAGAACAAATCCAAAATGTTCTTTTTCACATTCAACAAGGATTCAAAGCGCCTATAGACATGACAGAGTTGGGGACAGAGGTCGTCTTAGATGAAGAAGAAGAAGAAGAAGAAGAAGAAGAAGAAGAAGAAGAGATGGAGTTAGGTGAGGGAGAAAAAGATACCAAAGGTACACATCCTAGCCCTCCTCCCAGTGCTACCCATGCTACTAGGGGCCCTTTTCTAGAGGGATCCCCTATTGAAAAAGGCGCGCACACGCCAAGCCCAACCAAAGCTAACCTCGCAGAGGACATTCTTCAGTCCTCTGTCGATCGCACAACCGGGCAACCACCTCATACTCCTACATCCTCTCAAAAAGATGTTGGTTTTACTACAAGAGTCCCATCGCCCAAGGACTCGGCACAACTAAGAGAGGCATCCGTTGCATCTCCACACATGAGTGACCAACCAGAATATGCTTCAGAGGCATATGTGAGAGTCACCGTGACAAAGGGTCTAGAACGCCCAATGTTCACACTTGATCCCTCTGCCATGTTAGGTTTTGAACCTACAAGGCATGATATCGACAGAGCACCAGTAGGCTCTCCTCACAGAGAAGTCCAAGGATCTGGTGGAAGTCCCCGAGCAGACTATGCAAAATCAGTCGCTGAGGGCGCCTCTCGTTCCGACGCTACTAGGTCACCATGTGTTGGTGATCTAGGCTCACAGGATGCCTATGTGATGAAGGGGGAGCTACAAACCTTCGCCACAGCGGTATTCCAAAAGATGGACGAGTTGAAAAGCTTGTTTATCTCGTGCACAACGACTGAGGATCTCGCCCCCATCACAGAGGCGCTGAAGGAGTTGTCATCCACAACCGCAGAACTCAAGACGACTCTTGCAACCCTTCAGAGCTCTGTCCTTCAAAGAGATGACCTCGCAGAAGCCTTTAGCTCTCTGTCACTCAACCCTTCTTTGATCCAGAAGCTAAAGACAGAGCTATCAGAGCTGGCCGCCCATTTCGCTGCTGACTTCATCTCTGTGGGCTACACAGATTACTCCAAATTCAAAGACGAAATCAAGCAAATGTTTTCTTCTGTAGTCACTTACRGYRTGGACACCAAATCCTCAAGGGCCAACATCAATCATCTAGCAACTCGCAGAGAGCTAGATGCCATGGTTGAAGCCTTAGGGGATATTGTGTGCAAACATACAGACCAAGTTCTCAAAGAGGCCCGAGCTTCCAACCAGGCCATAAGAGACTGCACATCACAGCTCGTGAAAAAGGGTGACACCCTTCGAAGCAAAATATTTAGAAGCATCTCAAAGTTGAAATGGTCGACAGAGATTGATATAAGTCACGCCTCTGTGCTTGCAGAAGAGGTGATCAAGAAAATGAAGAAGGCGGCCACCAAGATTCTTAAGAGATTGGAGAAGGCTCCCCTAGATACTTGCAAGGCAGAAGCCACCAAACACCATGACGATCACGGAGGTGATGACCATGATCGTCATGAGGGGAAGAAGAAAGCTAAGCCGAAGAAGACTTCTACCAAACCACTCAAGATAGTGGACTCTACAGCTGCCTTGTTGTCAAAAGGCAAAAAAAAGCACCAGAGCCTAAGGGAAAAGGCAAGGGCAAGTCTGTAGAGGAATCGCCATAGATGGGGTCGTCAAGCTCAGAGTCGCTAGTGCAGATAAACGAAGAAGATTAAGACGACCCAGAGCTTCTTCAAGCATTAAAGGCTTCTTTAGCAGAAGCTCAAGCAAGAAAGGGCAGAGGCCGCTTCGCCCATAGAGCTAGAGAAGGCTCTTCCTCTAAGCCGAAGGAGGAAATGTCCACGGGTACGTTCGATGCTCTGCAAGGAACCGTCAAACCTATCCTTGCAGAGGGGTCCACTCAGAGGCCAATACTTGAGGAAGAAGAAGCCAAAGTGCCAGAGTCCGCCACAGTAGGAAGGGTCTCTGAGATCTTTGAATCAATGAGCAGGATTCCCATGCAATAAGTATGCAAAGAGTTTGTTACTAATGTGGAGGAGATTCTACTGTGGAGATACTCTGCAGTGGACACAGAGCCCCCTATGATCTAGAGCTCACAGGTATACCTTCTGTCACCGACAAGTTTCAATTCTCTAAGCTTACAAGGCCATGCTAGCAAGTCTTCTCAGAGCACGTGATTACATCACTTGAAACTATTTTTCCATGAACCTTGCTAAAGAAGACGGTGCTCTATGCTCAATACGTTGTGAAGAGGGATGATGGCAACCTTTACACGTTCACAAATACTGACCTCTACAACCTCTATGTATTTGATCTCATCTTCTTGCACAAAATTCTCAACAAATACATGGAGAGGAGGTCAAGCTATTCTCTATCGCTCAAAAGGCTTATCGAGGTTATGCGCGCACAAGTGAAGTATTACAGCCAAAAGGACTTCGAATTAGCGATGAGGTTAGCCAATTCAGATCTAAAGATTACCCCTCCGAACAATAGCCCAAGTTGGATACTTAGGTGTCATCCCAACTCCATTGTTCGTAACCCTGTTTTTGGGTTTGTGTTCTTGGACAAAGATGACATCCTAAGGTTCTTTGATCCAACAGAAGCGAGCAAGTACTCCACAGAGACCCTTGAGTGGATATTCAAAAGAGTGTTGGCAGAGGTGAACAAAGGGCATCTAAGGATGGGTGAAGTGTCTGACATTCTAGAAGGTATCAAAGTACAAATCAACTTCAGAGAATGGATTTTCAATGTCTACAAAACCATCAAGACTGACATGCTATATGCCGAAGACGACTTTCCAGAATCTGTTGTGTGATAAACCTCTGTAATAGTATTGGCCTATGAAACACATATTTGTAATTCTTTCTTTATGTAATTCTTTTCAGAGGATGAATTTTTATCTCCTCTTGTAATTCTTTCAATTAAGTCATTTCTTGCATTAAATTGTCAATTTTTACTTTTTCATAATTAGGGGGAGATTGTTAGCTCTCATATTTCATTTAATGTAAAAGTATGAAAAAGTATTACTGCAAGTGTTGACAGA
>NW_020200808.1:19440-29606 GCF_001531365.2 Cynara cardunculus var. scolymus
TGTTCTTGATTGATTAATTACTCTGTTTGTTCTTATACTGTTTCCGCTGCACTATTATTGTTCTTAAAGATCATCCAAAGTATTTGGTTAATATCATAAGCTAAATCTTAAGGTCCTAGCACTTGTGTAATGTCAAGTATTTTTGAAATGCTCTAAATAAAATAAAGTTGATATTATAAACTTTTAAATTAAAATGCAAAAGTCTCATTTATATGTCCAAATGATTTTTTTAGTAAAAGGTGGGCTTAATATTATTTAAAGAAAATAAAAGTTTTTTTTTGGGTTTGGGCCTTTAGAGGCCAGCCCATTTCCTCTTTAAAAAGCCTAATATAAATACCCTTCATCTTTTGAAAACTCTCATTTTCAAAGTATTATCAGTATAAACTCTTCATCTCTCTAAAAGAAATCACCCTCCAGCCGATTCCCGCAAGCAAGCTTCTAAAAATTCTGTCAATCTTGAAGAATACTCAAGATTCCAAGAAAAAGGTATGATGCTAGTTATCTCACCTTTTTTTATAAAATAACTCAAGTTTTTGTCTTCCTAAACCCACATCTTGATCTTGAAGTTAAAAATCCTAGAGAATTAAAAGAGGGGAGATTATTCATCAAAGACATTAAAATGTCTTCAAAAAGGATAATAATCTACGATCCATGTTCTTTGAACTCCGGAGTAGGAGGAAACCTATTGCATGCGAAGTTTGAGCATGTAAGGTTCTGTTTTGAAGTATGATAGAATCTTGCATGCATCTTTAATCTGTTCTATCTTTCTCAAAACTCAATGGAATCGGGAATTATTCTTTCTGGAGATTAAACTTAATTTGATAGCCTGAAAATGGTGTTAAAATCCTTGAAAAATGATGAGTTTAGACTCCAAATGACAGATTTAGAAGAGATATAGAAGCTTTTTTTTGGCTATTTTCTGTGGAAACAAAAATGTCAGATTTAGAATTTATATTATGTCCAAATGACAGCTTTTTTTATGAAGAGTCTAATTTCAAAATATACATTTTTAGAAAAAATAATAAAAATATCACCTTTAATTCATAAAATTCATTGGCATTGCATAGGATATAACTTGACTATATCTCTGTCGAGAACCTTTAGGTAATCTAATTTCTGGTCGTTGGACAGTTTAGGAAGGTTAGGGCAGGACGTTCAGCGCTTGAGACGTCATCAAACCCTCGGATATTCATCGATTTGCAAGTGCGTTCTCACGGCCCCACTTGTAACGCTTTGTTTATTGTTTTGGGGGAAAACATGAGATTAAGCAAACTATGCATGTTACTTGTTTGAAACCATTGGGCTAAGGAACTGCTTAGTCAAGTTTTGTTTGAAACCATTGGGCTAAGGAACTGCTTAGTCAAGCTTTGTTTGAAACCATTGGGCTAAGGAACTGCTTAGTCAAGCTTTGTTTGAAGCCATTGGGCTAAGGAACTGCTTAGTCAAGTTGATTGTGTCATGAAATATTGACTGTTATTGCACTTTGAAATAAATGCTAAATTGATGTGCTTGGGAGTATATTTTCCAAATAAAGTCCCCGTCCGTAAACGCTACTTGTTAACTCGAGCACGTCCCCGGGCCGTGGTATTGTGGATAGCCGCTATTGTGTTGACAGTCCCACCCAAAAAGGGGTGCATTCTACCTATGTTTTCTTGTCTAATCATGTGGAATTTGGACCACCGCTGAATTAGTACATCTACGAACTGTGGGACCTAAGTAAGTGTACGGGCTACTTTTGGTCGTTCGTAAAATCATGGGGCAAATTGGTCAGGTAAGGCTCAGTAGCATCTCAAGTTTTTACATCGTGAAAGATTTACATTTATTAAGTGCAAAAGATTCGCATAAGTTTGCAAATATTTTGTTTGTGCATTAAATTGTTTTATGCATGTGAAAACTCGTGAGCTCACCAACTCTTTGTAGTTGACTCATTTTATGTTCCATGCTTTTCAGGTAACAAGTAAGAAATGAAGTATTTTGGGAGCATACTTGTGGAAAACTGATTTGAAGTTCGCAATGGAAGTTTTTGTAAAAGAAGTATTTCTCATAAATTTGGTTATGATGTTGAACTCATTTTAATTTTTTTGAAAAATTAAGAAGTGTTATTTATTAATTGTTGATGTGATTCACTTGCCTGTTACATCTCGTGTTTCTGCTTTAGCGGGGTGTGACAAGAAATAAGGATGGTCGTTGTGTGTGATGGATAGCTATTGCTATAAACAGGGGATTGATGGAAGCAATAAGGATGGTCGATGTGGGTGTGTGCATGGTATAACTCTTACAATTATATCTAATAAGATTACAACAGATTGGAGTTCTCTCTTCTTGGTGATTTGAGGATTCAGAGATGTTGTTCTTATTGGAAATAGTAGTATTGATGTTATGGTTATGGGAAAAATATGTGGCTTATGGTCATTGGTTTTGGCAAAAAGTATTTTGGAACAGAATGTTCATTTTATGAGGAACCAGAGAGACTCTGGTTAGTTCTTACTATTTGACCAGAGGATTCTAGTTATTGATTTGAGAAATATGCAAGTTTTTACTAAATGCACTAATTGGACCAGAGGCTCTTTATCTATTGATAAGAGCTTATGTGTGAAAATCACGTTTTAAGAAGTTTTCAAGAAAAAGGATTTTATAATTAACTTTCTATACAAAAGATAGACCAGAGGCGCTTTGGTCGACTCGCACGTTGAACTAGAGGCTCTGGTTGGTCATAACTTTTAAACCAGAAGTTCTGGTTTGTACAACCAGAGGCTCTGGTCGAGCATGAACTCTTTATAACTATTCTTTTTAAGGAAAATGTTATCTTATTGATCGGAAGGTTAAGCTTAAGAATATTATATGAGCCAAAGGCTCTGGTTAGTACAACTAGAGGCTCTGGACGAGGGAATAAGAGCTCTGGTAGAAGGAGCAGAGGGGCTCTGGCCCTGTTTATTGAAATATATTCTAAGTATGGTTTAGGACCAGAGGCCCGATGAACCAAAGCAGAATATAATTTTCAGTGTTGATGATATTAAATGAATTATTGAATTAAATGTTTTGGTGACCTTCACCCTGCATTACATAAAAGGAAACCTCACTAGACATTAATGTTTAACCCTCATTTAGTGTTTTCAAAATATGTGTGCATGTAATAATAATAAGCGCAAGATCATTTTGTGAAATAACTCCCTATGTACTTCGCTATATTTTGAAGCTTGGATGTTAGGATACAAGAGCATGTACTTTTGAAATTTTGATCTATGTAATTTTACATTATAGACTCTTGTGTTGTGGACCTACGTGGGAGAAAACAGGTATTCTATGTATGAAATATGTGTTATATGCAATGTACGGATATGGGGGTGTTAAAGAGATGGTTATGATAAATTTAGCATATTATACCCAATCAATGTGAAATTGGACTGATTATGACGAATTTAGCATATTATACCCAATAAGGTCTGATCAAACTAAATACGACCCAATTCGTGTCATTTTGAGACAATTAGAATCCTTATGGATAAATTGGCCTATTAACCTTACTACGGTTTAATCAGATTAATTATGATTCATTTATTGTCATTTTGACCCAAATGACTCGATTACACTAAATAGGCCCGTTATGGCTCAGTTAGACTCAAATAGAAGAAATAAGCCCATGATAACCATTAAGGTCTGGACAAACTAAATATGGCCCATTCAGTGTCAATTTGATCCAAGTAGACTCCTTATGGAGAATTGGGACCATTAAATCCATTATGGTCTAAAAAGACTAATTATGACCTAGTTTGAGTCGGGTTAACCCAATTGGACTTCTTAAGGAGAAATAGAACAATTATATCCACCAACACCAAATGGACCCTCAATCACTCCAATCAATGTCAAATTAGACTAATTATCACGAATTTAGCANAATCAATGTCAAATTAGACTAATTATCACGAATTTAGCATATTATACCATTAAGGTCTGATCAAACTAAATACGACCCAATTCGTGTCATTTTGAGCCAATTAGAACCCTTATGGATAAATTAGCCTATTAACCTTACTAGGGCCTGATGAGATTAATTATAATCCATTTGTTGTCATTTCGACCCAAATGAACCGATTATACTAAATAGGCCCGTTGTGGCTCAATTAGACTCAAAAAGTAGAAATATGCCCATGATAAACAATAAAGTCTAAACAAACTAAATATGGCCTATTTAGTGTCATTTTGATCCAATTAGACTCCTTATGGAGAATTGGGACCATTAAACCCATTAGGGTCTAAAAAGACTAATTATGACCTAGTTTGAGTCGTGTTKACCCAATTGGATTTCTTAAGGAGAAATAGGCCAATTATATCCATCAACACCAAATGGACCCTCAATCACTCCAATCAATGTGAAATTTGACTGATTATGACGAATTTAGCATATTATACCGATTAAGGTCTGATCAAACTAAATACGACCCAATTTGTGTCATTTTGAGCCAATTAGAATCCTTATGGATAAATTGGCCTATTAACCTTACTACGGTCTGATGAGATTAATTATGATCCATTTGTTGTCATTTTGACCCAAATGACTCGATTATACTAAATAGGCCCGTTGTGGCTCAATTAGACTCAAATAGAAGAAATAAGCCCATGATAAACATTAAGGTCTGAACAAACTAAATATGGCCTATTTAGTGTCATTTTGATCCAATTAGACTTCTTATGGTCAATTGGGACCATTAAACCCATTAGGGTTAAAAGACTAATTATGACCTAGTTTGAGTCGTATTGACCCAATTGGACTTCTTAAGGAGAAATAGGCCAATTATATCCACCAACACCAAATGGACCCTCAATCACTCTAATCAATGTCAAATTAGACTAATTATCACGAATTTAGCATATTATACCATTACGGTCTGATCAAACTAAATACGACCCAATTCGTGTCATTTTGAGCCAATTAGAATCCTTATGGATAAATTGGCCTAATAACCTTACTAGGGTCTAATCAGATTAATTATGATCCATTTTGTGTCATTTTGACCCAAATGACTCGATTATACTAAATAGGCCTATTATGGCTCAATGAGACTCAAATAGGAGAAATAAGACTATGATAACCAATAAGGTATGAACAAACTAAATCTGGCCTATTCAGTGTCATTTTGATCCAATTAGACTCTTTATGGAGAATTTGGGACCATTAAACCAATTAGGGTCTAAAAAGACTAATTACGACCTAGTTTGAGTCGTGTTGACCCAATTGGATTTCTTAAAGACAAATAGGCCAATTATATCCACCAACACCAAATGGACCCTCAATATCTCCAATCAATGTGAAATTGGACTGATTATGACGAATATAGCATATTATACCCTTTAAGTTCTGATCAAATGAAATACGACCCAATTCGTGTCATTTTAAGCCAATTAGAATCCTTATGGATAAATTGCCTATTAACCTTTTGTTGGGTTCAAGTATGTGTGTTAAAGATTGTATTCAAGTACTCCATTTAATATGCTTTGTAATAGTTAGGTTTAATGCTTTTCTTAGTATAAATAGTCATTAGCCTTATAATTGTCATTAACTTCTGTAACTTCTGAGAATAGTGCTGTAATTCTGATTAGAAATTCTCTCAAGAAATCTACACAAGATTTGGTGATCATTTCTTTCTAAAATTCATCTTGTTCTTAATTCTTGAAGATTTGATTCAGATTTGTATGATTTGGGCTTTTCAATTGGTAACAGAGCAAACTGCAGCAACTTGTTTAGAGGGCTGAACAGTATTATCGAAGATTTTGCACGAAAATTAGGGGATTTAACGAACTGTTCATCGTGATCTTCATCTGTTCTTGATGTTCTTCGGTCCAGAATTGCATCTTTTGGCTTAAATCGCTTGAATTTCGATTGTTAATTGATAAAATTTACACTACAGAATTCACAATTTCATTTTGAACAACTTTGATTCACATCAATTTTGATTTTAAACAAGGTTTGAACCATTTTTGATCGAATTTTGAATTTACGAAATCTGTTCGTGTTCTTCGAGAACTCATATTTTTTCAGATTTTGATCCATTTTTTGGTGAAAAAGTGTTAAAATTGTGTTTTTGCTTGAATACTAGTTCGTATAACTCTTAATCGGATTAAGTGTAAATCGCCTATAGCTTGTTCGATTTAAGACTTGTGATATTTTGTGAATTAATTTTGTGCGATWTAGGTTAAACCGGGTAAGTCTTGGTCGATTTAAAGGTAAATCGTTTGCTTTTTGTTCGATTTGGTGAGCGATTTAGGATTAATCTGCCTGGTAAATCGTTTGTATGTTGTGCGATTTAATCTGTGAATTGTGCGATTTATTCATAATCCAGTTGTAACCTGAGTGATTTTGTTGTGCGATTTAAGTGTAGTGTTGTGCGATTTAGTGTGCGATTTATTTGAATTGTTGTATGTGATTTGAGTGATCGTACTTTGACTTCTTGAACGGATTATTGAACGAATATTGACTTTCATTTGTGATCGATTTAATCTCTTTGACTATTTGAGCGATTTGATTTTAAGAAGACTTGATCGTATTTGACTTGGTTGACTTAGTTGACTTGACTTGTTGATTTGTTGACTTTTTACGTCCATATTTCATTTTGAAAATTTTGACTAAGTGTTGAAAACATCCGATTTGAGATTTCTTATTTGTGTGAAATTTGACTAAGTGTTAGAATTCACCGGATTTCTCATTAGGATTTGTTGTCCCTGGTGCGATTTAAAGTTCTTTGTTGTCTAGCTATCTAATCCGGATAACTTGTTTTAGTTGGAAATTCAAGTCTATCTTCTTTGTCCGGACTTCTAATCCGGATAAGCTTGACCGGATTTCTAATCCGGATAAGTTTGTGTGCTTATATTTTCTAACTCTTGAATGTGTGCAAATTCTTGTTTGAGATTTAATTGATATATTTTTTTGAATCCTAATCCTTTATTACAAATTTTCAACTGCAGTTGATCCTATATCATACATAACTGATAAAATGAGTTCAAGAGAAGCAATGACTATTGGTTCTGACACCAAGCCACCAGTGCTGTTTAGAGGGGATTATAACCAATGGGGGATAGATTCTTTAACTTCATTGATAGAATGAAAGAAGGTGATCTGATTATGCAATCGTTGATGGAAGGTCCTGATGTGTTCTACAAAGAGACACCTGCTGTTCAAGAAGAAGGTAGACCTGCGCAACGAATCATTAAAGAAAAATTCATATACAATGCTGAAGAAAAGGAGAGAGCCCGTACTGATGTGCTTTGCAAGTCCTACATAATGCAAGCACTAACCAACGATATCTACACAAGCATTGACTGTCATAAATCATCTAGTCACAGCATGTGGGCTCAGATTGAAAAGATGATGATGGGTTCTAAAGTGGAAACTCAGTTAAATATTACGAATTGTATATCTGCATATGAAGAATTCAAGGCTAAAGATGGAGAGAGCCTTGATGATGTCTATGATGGGCTTACCAGACTGCTAAATGAGCTGACCAAGAACGGAATCTCTAAAACTGTTATAGAGATAAATGTTAAATTCCTCAGTAATCTTCAACCAGAGTGGAAACCTTATGTTAGCTCTCATTTCTTTAAATGTAAAAGTATGGAAAAAGTAATACTGCAAGGGTTGACAGAAGATGATCTGTCACAGAAGACCACAGATGACCAATAGCAGAAGATGCTCTAGCGTACAAGTCCCAAGTGACAGAACCTCTATTGTGTCTCACAGAGGTTCTGGAAACTGGTCCTCTGGAAAGACAATGCTTGAAGACAAAGACGACAGAACCTCTGTAGTGTCTCACAGAGGTTCTGGAAGTTTTCTTCTACGTCAAGTGTGCTCTCAAGTTATATCCAGCAGAGCCTCTGTGATGTCTCACAGAGGGTCTRCAGCATGTCTTMTGTCTAGATCTTCTTTAGYTGTTTTACTTAGGTCTTTTAGCTGCTCGTGCTTATCACGTGTTCTTGTCTGTAACTTATTTTGATCCAACGGCTTAGATTAATTTACTTTAGATCGTGTCAGAAAACGGTTATTGAATTGTATAAATAGCAGTGTAGGCCTTTGTATTTCGAAGTACTTCAGTATTGTAATTGTTAATATTTTCATCTATTGAAAATCATTTGAAGCTCTCTCTCTCTTGTGTTAATCATTAATCTTCATCTGTGTTTATTGATTTCTACTTTGGTTGATTATTATTATTTCCGCTGCATTCTCACTGTTAAACAGATCATCCAAGTAAGTAATCTTTACCAAGAATATGAGTTAATCGATCCTACAATTGGTATCAGAGCTGGTTTCAAATTTTTATTTGATTTATACTATTCTTGGTATTCATCATCATACACTCAAGAACACACAGTCATCTTCTTCACCAAGTTACCCTGTTTTCACTGTTTTATCGATTTTCTTCACTTTTCTTTCGATTATTCATCTTTCAATGGCAAATATGGCCAATACATCCTTTATGAGTACTGGTTCACAGTCTAAACCTCCTACACTCATTCACGAAGAATAGCCACAGTGGAAAGTTCGAATGGTGAACTTTCTCGAAGGGATTCATCCAAGAATCTGTGAGTTCCTGTACAACCCTCCCTATGTCCCAATGAATTTAATCCCTAGAGTTCCAGCAACTGGAACCACACCTGAAATATCTGAGCACTACGAACCGCGTCCTGAAGCAAACTGGAGCGACGAAGACAAGATTATCGTCGATTTGGGAATGTAAACGTTTATTGATCATGGCAATTCCTAATGACATCTTCAAATGTATTGATCACTGTCAACTGTCCATGGAGATCTGGGCAGAACTGGAAAAGCAAATCGAAGGTGGAAGGAAAACGCTAAAGAACAATCGTTCTATCTGCATCGACGAGTACTACAGTTTCAAGGCCAAAGAGGGNTATCTGCATCGACGAGTACTACAGTTTCAAGGCCAAAGAGGGCGAGTCTCTATCGGATACATACGCGAGACTAAACACGTTAATAAGTAACTGTAAGAGGTATGGTATCCCGAGAACAGCAGAAGAGAACAACTCGCTTTTCTTGAAAAACCTTGGAGTTGAATGGATGAACATCACTATGTCCATGAAAGCCATCCTTGATTTGGAAACATGGACTCTGGCTGATTTGTTTGGATCTCTCAAAAGCCAAGAGTCCCAAGTTATGCAAATGAAGAGAAATTTGGGTGGCCCTCTGGCTCTAGTTGCAGAGGACGGGTGTTCGGGTAAGGGAAAGGAGGCAAATGAGGTAAAGAAGGAGAAGAAGAAGAAGAAGAAGGTGGTGCTGCTTGCAGACAGTGACAATAGCTCTGAGGAAGAAGAGATCTCCATGAAGGAGATGATGAAGACTCTTGCATTAATTACAAGAGAATACATGAAAGGTGGAGACGGAAAGGAGTAAGAAGCTTCAATCACAGAAGCTTCACAGAAGGAGAGAGATCTGAGAAGAAAGAGAAGGAGCAGAAGCCCTATCAGAGGGATGAAGAACAGAGGAAGGAAGAGCCCAAAGATGGCTGCTTCAAATGTGGCAAACCTGGCAACTATGCTGCAGATTGCTGGTCCAAAGGACCAAGAGCACCTCAGAAGGGTCCGAACGATGCAGCCTTCTACAAAAAGAAGGCTGAGTACTACCAACAGAAGTCCCTACTAGCTCAATCTAGTGAGCTAGTCACAGACGAATCCTCTGACGATGATGATCAGAAGGGTCTTCTTGCATGGGAAGACTCAGACACAGAGGATGACCTCTTCTGTGGGATGGCTGATGTTGAGACAGACTCCTCTGTGAGAAACGATCAAGAGTTACAACAGCATGTGTCTACCTGGATTGTTGACTCGGGGTGCTCGAGGCACATGGCTGGTACATTAGAGCTTTTATCTTCTTATTTGCATCAAGAAGGAGGCTCTGTGGCTTTTGGTGGTAACCAGAAGGGGAAGATCAAGGGCTACGGGATGATTGTGAAGGGAGATATCAAAATGAACCAGGTCTCTTATGTGGACGGGCTTAAACACAATCTTATTAGTGTCAGCCAATTCTGAGACAACGGTCTGGATGTGCTGTTCAAGGTCAAACAATGTATCATATACAAGGCTGATACTTTGATAGAAGTGATGAGAGCCGACAGAAGGGGAGACTTGTACCTTCTGTGCTTTGACTCGTTAGATGGCAA
>NW_020200808.1:30092-31226 GCF_001531365.2 Cynara cardunculus var. scolymus
AATGGAGTAGTGGAGAGGAAGAACAGATCGCTTGTCGAAGCTGCCCGAACGATGCTGAATGCCTTTAGGCTTTCATTATCCTTTTGGGAAGAAGCTGTCTTTACCGCCTGCTACACTCAAAACAGGTCCTTGGTTGTCAAACGCTTCGAGAAGACTCCCTATCAACTTYTATTCAATAGARRGCCAAACATAAAATTCTTCCATGTGTTTGGTTGTAGATGCTACGTTCTAAACGACAGAGAGTCTCTGGGAAAATTTGAGCCCAAAGGGGATGATGCAATCTTCATTGGCTATGCATGGGATACTGCCGCATATAGAGCCTACATCCCTAGGACCAAATCATGGTGGTTAGCACAAACGTAAGATTTGATGATTCTTTTCATGTGACGAAGGACAAGTTCACTCGAGCAACTGTTTACAGAGTGGTATGGAGACGATGCAGTACTAGAAAGATCCTCTGTAGAAGTTGCCCATCCAGATCAAGCATCCAGAGAAAGTCCTTCCACAACACCTCTCACAGAGGACGCTCCCCTCCCTTCATCCTCTGTGACCCCTTCCCTTGAAGATTCTCAACTAGAGGCTACACCAATATTTGAAAGTCCTCCAGTTTCATCCTCCAATGAAGCTCAAGAGCCTGAACAAGACTCTGCATCTCAATCTCATCTACAAATTGCACAAGAAACCGTGCCGTCTGTTCCACCACATCATGTCACTAAATGGACCCAAAGCCATCCACAATCTCAAATTATAGGAGAACCTTCTGCGGGTGTAAAGACACGAGCCACGACGAACTTTTGCTTATTTTCTTGTTGTGTAAGTGAAATTGAACCCAAGACGGTTGCAGAGGCTCTGGCAGATACCTTCTGGGTTGACGCTATGCAAGACGAGCTAGTTCAATTCGAGAGAAATCAAGTTTGGACACTCGTACCTCTGCCAGCCGGGAAGTTCGCTATTGGCACCAAGTGGGTTTTTCGCAACAAGAAGGATGAGCAAGAGGTAGTGGTAAGGAACAAGGCAAGGCTAGTTGCGAAGGGGTATTTCCAAGAAGAAGGAATCGACTACGAAGAGACCTTTGCCCCTATGGCCAGGCTGGAAGCTATCCGTATCTTCCTAGCGTTTACTGCTCATAGAGGG
>NW_020200808.1:32878-62549 GCF_001531365.2 Cynara cardunculus var. scolymus
TCTTCCCAATATGGCGTGTCACACTTTTTTGAACCGTTTCACCCAAATCCACTCATCACATGACCTTTCGTACAGCAGACGGTTCAATTTTGAAATTCCTTACCTATAAATACCCTCCTTCCCCCCAAATTAAAACCTTACGCTCTCAAAAACCTCTTAAACACACAGACGAACCTGCAACCTGCAACAATGTCTTCCTCAAGTGCCTCAGCTCAGTCCGTTAACGCCTCAAGCGATAATGAGGTAACACAAGCTCAAGCCCTAACCTCGTACGCCCTGTCCTTCGTGCAAAATAAATACGAAAAGATCGTATTAGTCAAAAAACCTAATAAATATTTCTTCGTCCTCTCAGGATTTCCTGATAATACCTTCACACTAATGGAAATACTAAGAGACCACCCTCTCTACTATGCTTTGACTGCCACTCGACCTACACCTGAAACCTACATTACCCAATTTCTGTTGAGTGCCTACATAACCACCCTCGATAATACTGGGCTAACCATTKTTGGTTACGCCTCTCACCCTGTAAATAAATCCCTTGTCCCATTAGAACTAAATGTGGAATCCCTGAGAACTGCTCTTCATTTGCCCACTCTTGAACAGTTGAACCTGAATGCCTATGCTGCCACTCCTACAAACGAAGAACTAATGAAATTTTTGGAGTTCCATTCCTATGCGACACCGATCCCCAAAAGGACCCAGTTCAGGCGTAAGGTACTACCCCCTGTGTGGAACACTCTATTCTCCATCATCAACTGCTGCCTCACAGGAAAGGTAGGTAGCCACGACCAAACATCCCACGCCATGCTGTCCATCTTGTATGGAGTTTATTTCAACCTCCCTCTGGACTACGCCCAACTCATCTTCGAGGACATGATCGGGCTCATCAAGAAGAAGTGCGCCAATCACAAARRGGAGAAGACGAAGGTCCAGGCCCAAAAGAAGGCCAAGGAAGACATGAACCAGCCAAACCTGATCTGACAACGCTTCCTTGGTTTGGCTTTTGGACACCTTCTGGCAGCAAGATTGCCCTCTGTGGAGCCGAATGCCAAACTATATCCCTTCAAGGAGTTTAGACCTACAGAGCACGAGCATGGCTACAGAAGTCCAAGGCCCCTATCAAAGGGCATGCTCAGGTACTTAAGCCACCATGATCGAAAATCCTATAGACGTGCAAACAGGCGACCAGAACCGGTCCCTGTAACCCCGCCACGAATAGGTGTCCCTTAGGTGTGGAAATAGAAAAATGAGAGTGGAGGGGCGAGCGGAGGAGCCAGTAGTGGCTGGGGAGGTGAGAGAGGAACCCCCTAGAATCCCAAGTCCTCCTCGCAAGAAGACGAAGACAAAGAAGGGTACCGACTCTTCTGTGAGAAAGTCGAAGAAGCAAAAGAGGCCCGTAGAGGAAGAGGGTCCAACTACACCTCTACCAAAACCCTAGAAGAGGAAAACGAAGAAGGCTAAAACAATAGAGCCTGTGATCACAGAACCTGTGGTCACAGAGGCCATCGCAGAATAAAGCCCGACAGAGGCTGCAGCAACACCCAAATGCAGAAGGTTGCGTAAGATGGTCATCAACGACTCCCCAACAGAACAAATTCAGGATGTTCTGTCGAATATCCAGAAGGAGTTCAGGGCACCAATTGATCAAACTCAATTGGGGACAGAAGTCATCCTAGATGACGAAGAAGAAGAGGTAGAGGAGTTAGGCGAGGGCGCAAAAGATGCCGAAGGCACACATCCCAGCCCACCTCCTAGTGCAACCCACATTCCTAGAGGCCCTATTCTAGAGGGAACCTCTATTGAAGAAGGCACGTGCTTGCCGAACCCAAACCAGCCTACCACCAGAGAGGACAATCTTTCGTCCTCTGTGGATCACACACCTGGGAAACCACAACATATTCCTTCACCCTCTCAAAAGGGTGAAGGTTTTACCAAAAGAGTCCAATCGCCCAAGGACTCGACATTACCCCAAGAGACATTTGTTGTCTCTTCACATAGTGAACAACCAAAATGTGCTTCAGAGGCACAGGTGAGAACCACTGAGTCAGAGGGTCTAGAACACCTTCTGTCTCCACTAGATCAAAATGTCAGGTTAGGCTCTGAAACTACCGGACACGAGATCTACAGAACACCGTTAGCCTCTCCTCAAGGAGATGTGCAAGGATACGGTGGAAGTCCCCGAGCAGGCTACGATATGCCAGCCGCTGAGGGCGCCTCAAGGTCCGAGGCCAAAGGAACACCATGTGTTGGTGGTCCGAGTTCCCAAAATGATTATGTGACAAAGGGGGAGCTTAACGCCTTTGCCACAGAGTTGTTCAAAAAGAAGGACGAGTTGCAAAGCTTGTTCGTCTCACGTTCACAGCCACAGGATCTATCGCCGCTTACAGAGGCTCTGAAGGAGTTATGCGCCACCACTGTAGAGTTGAAGTCTACATTGATAACCCTTCAGAGCTCTGTCATTAAGAAGGATGATTTGACAGAGGCCTGCCAAGCCATGTCACTCAACCCCTCCTCCATCAAAACGCTCAAGGACGAACTCACAGAGATGGCCGCCAAGTTTGCTGCTGATTTCGTGTCTGCAGGCTACACGAACTACTCATCGTTCAGAGACGAAATCAAGGAGATGTTCTCCTCTGCAGTCACTTATGGAGTCGACTCGTCAACCTCAAGGGCAAACATCAATCACTTGGTTACTCGCAGAGAACTGGACACTATGGTGGATGCCTTAGGGGATTCTGTGACCGGCCATCTTGGAGCACTTAAAATGGAGATCCTCACATCCAACGATCTCATCAAAGAATGCACCTCCAAGCTTGTAAAGGAAGGTGACCTCCTTTTTGTAGAAGTCCTCAGCACCGTCTCCAAACTCAAATGGGCCACAGAACATGATGTGATGAATGCCTCTGCGGGTGCCGAGAAGGTGATAGAGAAAATGTACAAGGCAGCCACTAAGATTTTGTGTCATTTGAGGAGGGCTCCTGTTAGCTCTCATTCCTTTATTCTAAAAGTATAGAAAAAGTAAAACAGCAAGTGTTGACAGAAGCTGATCTGTTACAGAAGACCTCAGAGGACAATCAACATAAGAAGCTCATTTGTACAAGGTTAAAGTGACAGAACCTCTGTCTTCATCCACAGAGGTTCTGGACACTTGTCCTCTGCTAAGACAATGTTACAAGACAAAGACAACAGAACCTCTGTCGTGTCTCACAGAGGTTCTGGAAGATGTTCCTCTGCTGCATACGCTTCAAGTCATATCCAGCAGAGCCTCAGTGATGTTTCACAGAGGGCCTGCAGCTAGTCTTCTGTGTAGATTATCTTTAGCTAGTTTTTCTTAGGTCTTTTAGCTGCTCGTGTCTTCCACATGATCTTGTCTGTAATCTGTTTCAGATGAACGGCTTAGATTTAATTGCTTTAGGTCGTGTCTGGAAACGGTTATTTGCTTGTATAAATAGCAATGTAGGCCTTTGTATTTCGTGTGCTTCCAGATTTGTAATCGTCGACATTTTCAATCAATTGAAAATCATTTGAAGCAATTCTCTTTGTGTTCATTATTTGTTCTTCATTGTGTTCTTACTGTTTCTACCTGTTTGATTGATATTGTTTCCGCTACTCTACTACTGTCAAACCGATCATTCAAGTAAGTTTTAGTACCAAGAATTGAGTTATTCGATCCAACAGCTCCCCTAACTTCATGCAAGGCTGATGCCATCCAGGGCCATGACGATCATAAGGGTGATGATGATCATCATGGGGGGAGAAGAAGGAGGAAAAGAAGAAGGCCAAGGCCCCAGAATCTAAGAAGAAGACATCCGCCAGAGCACCTGCCAGAGGTGTAAAGATTGGAGAGTCTACAGGTGCTGACAAAGGCAAGAAAAAGGTTGCAGAGTCTAAAGACATGGGAAAGGCCATAGCTAAAGAATCTTCAAAGAAAGGGTCTTCATCGAGCACAGGAACTCCAGAGCCAATTAATGAAGAAAAATATGCTGATGACCCTGAGCTCCTCAAAGTATTGAAGATTTCTCTAGCAGAGGCTCAGGCTAAGAAGGGCAGAGTGCCTATGCACCACAGAGAAGGCGAGGCCACAACATCCTTTTTCCCATAAGTCCAAACAACGTCCACGGGTACGTTTGATGCCCTGCAAGGAACCATTAAGCCCATCCTTGCAGAGGGATCGACCTAGAGGCCGATTCTGCAAGAAGAAGAAGAAGAAGAACAGAAGATGACAGAGCCTATAGCGGGAGGACGGGTCTCTGAAATTCTTGAATCTATGAGCAAGATTCCAACGCAAAACGTTCACACAAAGGTTGTCACTACCCCAGAAGGAATTCTTTTTTGGATGTACTCTGCAACAGACACAGAGCCACCCTATGACCCAGAGCTCACTGATATCCCCTCTGCCGTAGCCAAATTCCACTTCTCCCGGTTAACAAGGCCTCGTGAGCAGGTCTTCTCGCGCCACATGATCACTTCTTTGGTGACAATCTCACCAAGGACTCTGTTAAAGAAGACCGTGCTTTACTCACAGTACGTTGTAAGGAGAGAAGACGGAAACATCTACATGTTCACTGATGCAGATCTTCATAACCTCTGCGTGTATGATGTCATATATATGCACAAGATCCTTAACATCTACATGGAGAGGAGGAAAACATACCAAATTTCTCTCAAGAGGCTGATTGAAGTTATGCGTGCGCAAGTGATCTATTATAGCCAGAAGGATTTTGAGTTGGCCATGAGATTAGCACTGAAGAATTTAAAGATCACTCCTCCTTACAACAGGCCTAATTGGGTATCTAAGTACTATCCAAACACCATTCTACACAATCATGTTTTTGGGTTTGTCTATTTGGACAAGGATGAGCTACTAAGATTCTTTGACCCAACAGAAGCTCACAAGTATTCATCAGAGACGTTGGACTGGATCTTCAAGTGTTTAGTGGCAAAGGTGGATAGATGACATTACAGGGTTGGTGAAGTGTCTCCTCTCTTGGACGCAATTAAAGCTCAAATCAACTTCAGAAAGTTCATCTTCAATGTCTACAGAACAATCAAGTCAGATTTCGTTTACGCAGTAGACGACTTCCCAGAGTCTATGTTTAATTCTCTTCTGTTCCAGAACCCAGCCTATGCTTCAATTTTTGTCATTTAAGTTTTTGTACTATTTACATTGTAATTCCTTTCATTGTAATTGTAAACCTTTCAGAGGATGATGCTTTATCACCTCTTGTTTTAATTTCAATCAAGTCATGTCCCTGCACTTAAATTTCATTTATTTACTTTTTCATACTTAGGGGGAGATTGTTAGCTCTCATTTCTTTAAATGTAAAAGTATGGAAAAAGTAATACTGCAAGGGTCGACAGAAGATGATCTGTCACAGAAGACCACAGAGGACCAATAGCAGAAGATGCTCAAGCATACAAGTCCCAAGTGACAGAACCTCTGTTGTGTCTCACAGAGGTTCTGGAAACTGGTCCTTTGGAAAGACAATGCTTCAAGACAAAGACGACAGAACCTCTGTTGTGTCTCACAAAGGTTCTGGAAGTTTTCTTCTACGTCAAGTGTGCTCTCAAGTTATATCCAGCAGAGCCTYTGTGATGTCTCACAGAGGGTCTGCAGCATGTCTTCTGTCTAGATCTTCTTTAGCTGTTTTACTTAGGTCTTTTAGCTGCTCGTGCTTATCACGTGTTCTTGTCTGTAACTTATTTTGATCCAACGGCTTAGATTAATTTACTTTAGGTCGTGTCAGAAAATGGTTATTGACTTGTATAAATAGCAGCGTAGGCCTTTGTATTTCGAAGTGCTTCAGTATTGTAATTGTTAATATTTTCATCTATTGAAAATCATTTGAAGCTCTCTCTCTTGTGTTAATCATTAATCTTCATCTGTGTTTATTGATTTCTACTTTGRTTGATTATTATTATTTCCGYTGCATTCTCACTGTTAAACAGATCATCCAAGTAAGTAATCTTTACCAAGAATCAGAGTTAATCGATCCTACACCTTATGCTAATCATATCAGATTCAACAAATCATTATCTGATATTGATATACATGAAGTTTATGAAACTCTAAAGTAGAACGAGGAAGAAGTTTTGGAGATCCGGGATTCCAGAAGAAGAAAGAGAAGGAAGTTGTTGATCCTTTAGCTTTCGTGTCTGAGAAGAAAGAAAAGAGAAGATATGGGAAGCAAGTGAAAGAAATAAGCCAATCAAGCGAATCAGCAGATGAAGAAAGTAACAGCTCGAATTCGGACTCTGAAATGTCTGAAGCATTCCAAAGGAAGTTTTAGAAACGACCACACTCGAACAATCAAAGATTCTTGTCTGGCTCAAAATAAGAATTTAAAGATAAATTCGACGAGGAGAAGAAATATGAAGAAAAGAGATTCGAGAAGAAGTATGAGAAGAAGCCGAAAGAGAAGAAGTTTGTTAAAGGTGTAGCAGATGAGCACACAAAGTGCTATAACTGTGGCAAGCTAGGCCATTTTGCTATAAACTATAGAAACCGGTAACGAGAAATACCGACTACTACAAAAACAAATTTCTTCTCTCAAAACAACGAGATGCGGGGAAAGCACTCATGGCAGAAGATGATCACTGGTTAAACCTAACCGATGAAGAGGAAGAAGCTGAAGCTGCTGCACACATTTGCTTGATGGCTAGAACTGAAAATTGTTCTTCAGATGAAGGAGAAGAACATAGTGCTGAAATGGAAGAAGAGGTATTTGAGCGATCATGCATAAAACAGATGCAAAAGATGATGCTTAAACTCCAATCTTTCCAGCAAGAATTAAAACAGAAAAATGCGTTCAAATAATTTTGAAAAAGAATTAAAAACGCAAAAAGAAAAATACATCAAATTATTTGATGAAAATGCTGGAAACTTGGACTGGGCTAAATCTTTGTTATTTGAATCTAAGTCATTTAATGAAAAATCCAATATCTTAAAAGCTGAATTATCTGATTCCAAGGAACGATATAGATCGTTAGAATTGGTTAATGAAAAACTAATGGTTAAAATAAGTAAGCTTGAATTACAAATAATTCAATTAAATGAAAAACTGAAGTCTAATGAAGAAGTTTTATATAAGAGAGGGCAGACTGATCAAACAATTTTTTCGAACAAACCCTCTGAAACAAGATTTTTTAACCGGGAAGGGTTGGGGTATGAAAATTCAAAATGTTTAGGAAAAGCATTATATTATACCCCGCCTCTAGACAAATTTGAATATCTTGATTGCGGACCCAAGTTTTCAATAAAATTTACAAAATCTTCTTATGAGGTAGAACAACGAGAAGATATCAATCGTCAAAGAAAAGACAAAATGCAGGTTCCGTTTGATTATACAAACTTAAATGATAGCTATAAAAATCAAGACTCTATACTTTCAACTGATTATTGTCACAGTTATTCTAAAGCAGAGCTTGAATCAAAACCTRCTGAACCAAAGGTTTATACTCCTACTTTAATTTTAGAAAAACAAGTGGTTCAGTTGGAAAAGATTTTAATTGAAAAACGACTTTCATTTAATCAACAAAAACAAGAATTTTTAAATAAAATTAAAGATTTACAAAATTCTAAAATAAAAACGGAACATGTTGTGTCTGAGTATTTCTCGTGTAATAAATCTTTAAGTGAAGCTTCTGATTTAGAAGAAATAAATATTTCAAATGAAGAAATTAATTTTTCCGAAATCTTGAATTCAGAAGTTTGTTTGGATAATGACATTGATCAGTTTGATTTTTCTAAGAAATTACCCAGTCATGAATATTTTCTTGTTAAAAATAATATGACTGAGGATTCTGATTTAGCTTCAGATTTTGAAATTTTTTTTAATGAAAAACCTGTTTCCGAGGATTTGTATTATAAAAAGAATAAAACCAAAAAGAATTCGAGAAAACAGAATAAGCTTACTAAGAAAATTAAACAAAAAGTTCATCATTCATTTAAATCTGATGATTTTATTTTTCCTGTTTCAGATAACGCGTTGAAGTTTAAGAAGGTTTGGAGAGTAAAAGAAGAAGAAAAATCTTCAACTCRACARAAGAAGAATAATTTTACTAAGTCTGTATTAAATGATTCTATATTGAATAATTCTGTAAAAAGATAT
Source organism: Cynara cardunculus var. scolymus (assembly GCF_001531365.2). NCBI lineage: Eukaryota > Viridiplantae > Streptophyta > Magnoliopsida > Asterales > Asteraceae > Cynara > Cynara cardunculus. The sequence goes on from NW_020200808.1 coordinate 40,993, forward strand.
TCAGTTGATGATTTTTTTGATATTAGAAATGGTAAAAATAATTGTTCTCCGTGTGGATTGAACAAATTACTTAAGTCTTTTACTTCTTTTAGGCCTTATCATTTCATGCATTCTACTTTAACTGCTTTATCTAAGAAATTTCATATTACATAATGTTGGTTTGGTACTTACAGTATACCACCAACGAGAACTGTGCTTAAAGGAGCAAAACTAAAATGGGTACCAAAACCCAATTGATTCACTTTTGCAGGTTAACCGGCATGTGTGGTTCTTAGACTCCGGATGTTCTAAGAATGTGACTGGTAGAAACGATTTATTATCTAACTATGTTGAATCTTTTGGAGGTACGRTRAGGYTTGGAAAYGATCAATACGCGCCTATCCTTGGATACGGTGACGTAATTTCTGGGAATTTAATGATTAAGAAAGTGTCGTATGTCGAAGGACTTGGACATAATCTGTTTAGCATAGGTCAATTTTGTGATAAGAATTTAGAAGTCTAATTTAAAGCTAACCAGTGCAGCATCCGAACTACTGATGGTAAGGAGCTTCTTGCTGGAATCAGAAGATCAAATCTCTATACAATTGACCTATCCAACACACAAGTAGATACTGACGTCTGTTTGATATCCAAGGCATCCTTGAAGCAGAATCTGCTATGGCATCGACGTCTTTCTCATCAGAATTTCAAATATCTGAACAAGTTGGTTTGTGACAACTTGGTTAAAGGCATCCCAGACCTAAAGTTTCATAAAGACCATGTATGCGGTGCATGTGAAATGAGAAAACTAAAGAAAGCTTCACATAAGCGGTCCTATGCGATATGGATCTCTGCGGTCCTATACACTTACTCCATATGGATCTCTGCGGTCCTATGCGAGTTCAAAGAATTAATGGATAGAAGTATCTGTTGGTCTTAGTTGACGACTATTCAAGATATACATGGGTTCATTTTCTGCGGTCAAAGGATGAAGCAGCCGAGACAATAATCTCATTCTTGAAGAGAATCCAAAATAATTTGCATTTGCCAGTTCAGAAAATCAGAACTAACAAAGAAACTGAATTCAAGAACAATACACTCGGCTCATTTCTCGAATCCATCGGTATTACACATACGTTTTCGGCAGCCCAGACACCACAATAGAATGGTGTCGTTGAGCGAAAGAACATAACATTAGTGGAAGTGGCGTGGACATTACTTACCTGTTCAAAGCTTCCAATATTCCTATGGGCTGAAGTAGTGGTGACTGCTTGCATTACTCAAAACCGATCACTTGTTCACAGTGGAAAGTTTGTTGCTAAAGTTGATGAAGCGGTCTTCGTTGGTTATTCCCAGACATCTGCTGCATATAGGGTCTACAACAAGAGAAGCAAAATCATCAATGAAAGTGTGAACATCTCCTTTGATGAAGTCATTGATGTGGCTTTTGAACAATTCAGTTCAGGATCCGGACTGGTAATTAATACTATGCAGAAAGCTGATTAACCAGAATCTTCAAATTCTGATAAAGCAGATTTCGATTCATTGTTTGAGAACTTTTATGAAGAATATTTTGAAAATAAATCTAACTAGTCTAATGATTTGTCCAGGAATATTTAGAGCGAACAACAGTTATCTGGTCCATCTCCCGATGTGCCAGTAACTAAAACAGAAGAAGAAACTCCTTACGGTCATGTTCAGCATGAAGAGGGTGAAAATTCTGAAGTTCAAGAGGTATCGGCCGAACAAGACGAAAATATCCTACCTCAACCAGATCTTCAACCTATTCCAGTTCCAAATATTGAACCTTCACCTGAACCTGTTCCGATAAACTCCCCAAATACTTAAACTGATCAAAACTCAGATCAAAGCTCTTACATTCCCTTACCTCATAGCAAGAAGTGGACCAGAAATCACCCAATACATCAAGTTATTGGTGATCCATCAGCACCTATTCGTACACGATCTGCGACAGCTAATGAGTGTCTATACTCCACGTTCTTGAGTAGTATTGAACCCACTAAGGTATCTGAAGCCTTAGCTGATCCGGATTGGATACTCGTAATGCAAGAGGAGCTGAACCAGTTTGAAGAACTCAAAGTTTGGAGATTAGTACCTCGTCTTAACAGCAAAACGATTATCGGTACAAAATGGGTATTCAAAAATAAAAAGGACGAAGATGCTCTTGTAGTAAGAAATAAGGCTCGGCTCGTCGCTAAAGGATACAATCAACAAGAAGTCGTTGACTACGATGAAACTTTTCCCCGGTTGCAAGGATTGAAGCAATACGGATGTTTTTGGCATACGCGGCACACAAGAACTTCACAGTGTACCAGATGGACGTCAAGACAACATTTCTTTATGGTCTTCTCAAGGAAGAAGTCTACGTTTCACAACCGAAGGGTTTTGTGGATCAGTCAAAGTCGGATCACGTTTATATCCTTGACCGAGCTCTTTATGGTCTTGAACAAGCCCCGAGAGCCTGGTATGACATATTATCATAATTTCTGGTAAAGTCAGGCTTCTCGAAAGGTAATATTGGCACAACCCTTTTTATTAAAAAGGAAAAGTTGGATATTATATTGATACAAATTTATGTAGATGACGTAATATTTGGATCTACAAACCCAAAATACTACAATAACTTTCCTGCCTTGATGGTTTCGCGTTTTAAAATGAGCATGATGGGTGAGATGAACTTTTTTTAGGTCTTCAAGTAAAACAATTATCTTCGGGTATCTTTATCTGTCAAACGAAATATATTTTTGATATCCTGAAGAAATTTAATTTGGAAAACTATTCATCTATAAAAACACCTACGGCTCACGGAAAGAAAAATACATGTTGATCCGTCTAGAAAAGCTGTAGATCAAAAAACATATCGAGGCATGATACGTTATTTAATGTATTTGATGTCTTGTATACCTGATATTATGTTTTCAACACATCTTTGTGCCAGAAATCAGGCTAATCCAAAGGAGTCCCATTTTAGTGTCGTTAAGCGCATTTTCCGTTATTTCAAAGGGACTGCTAATCTTGGACTCTGGTATCCCAAGGATACTAATTTTGAACTGACAGCTTACTCAGATGCAGACTATGCAGGCTGTATGTTATATAAAAAATGCAGTTCGGGACATCTACAGTTTTTGGGAGACAAGTTAGTCAGCTGGACATCAAGGAAACAAAACTATGTATTCATATCTAGTGCCGAAGTAGAATATGTAGCTGCTGCAAGCTGCTGTTCTCAAGTTTTATGGATACAGACACAACTCAGAGACTACAGGTTTTATTTTAACAAAGTTCCCATTGACTGTGATTCTAAAAGTGCAATTGCTATTTCATGTAATCCTGTTCAACACATAAAGACCAAACATATAGATATCCGGTATCATTTCATTAAAGATCATGTTGAAAAAGGAACCATTGAACTGTATTATGTAAATACAGAGATTCAATTAGCTGACTTATTTACGAAAGCTTTAGATGAAAAACGCTTTACCTTTCTTGTGTCTAAGTTAGGTATGCTTAATTTGAAATTTTGAATTTTTTATTAAAAACAGTTCAATTTATTGGATTGTATTTAATTCAAATTCGTTTGGTCAAATATCTGTATTTTTTAATACAAGTCAGTATTTCAATTTTTCTATTTGATTTTAAATTTATTGATCGTGGGAATCTATATTTGAGGGGGAGTGTGGATTTTTATCTGTTTTGTTTATCTAATCAAATTTTGAGGGGGAGTGACTTTATCTGTTTTGGACTAACAGTTTAAATTTTTCTTACAGGTATTTAAACATTATATAATTTTTGAAAGATGTAGAGTTTATAAAAATATAAGTGTTTGGCCGATTCAGACTAATCCGGACAACACTTGTCCAATTTATTGCAAATCCGGACAACGTAGTGTCCGATTTAGACTAGTCCGGACAAAAGGCTATATGATTGTTGATCCCAGATCTCTCAATAACACTACTAATCTAGTTATGAATAACCAAATTATAGTGATTTTATGAAGGAAGTTATGAAGACTCGAGAAGAAAAATAAGTATATTTATGAACAGTCTTGAGCTTCAAAAGCTTAACTTTTATAAACTGAGAAATGTAAGAGCGATTCGTAAAAATGACTCTTTTTACAATAGATCTAAATAGCTATTTATACTAATCAGCTAATAATAAGATTACTATATAATGCTATTTTCTAGTAAATCCTCTATTAACAGATAAGGCTTATCTTTTGTATGGATAGGTGCTAATACTGAGATAAACTTGGATTCCAGCTGTTGACTTGTCATCTCCAGCTGTCATTCATGATATGAATATTTCATCCTTATCTTCAAATCTTCATTGCATGCTTGGATGAAGTACTGGAAAATCTTCTAAGTGTTGATGACCAGAGGATCGATGAGAATGCTCTCTCCATCGCATCCTTGGACTGTCCATTAGTCCTCTAGTTGACCTGTCCATCGGTCCTCTGGTTGAATTCCAGACTTAGTCGTTTCTGCCTTGATGTCTTCATTGGTCTTCTGGTTCTTCATCACTTATTGTTTTTCATTACTTTTTACATTTTGAATTGTGGGGTTTAACAATCTCCTCCTAAGTAATGAAATAACATAGTCTAGTCTAGACACACTTGTGAWGAACAKARACTARTCTAGWAGRAAAACATYAAATTCCAAATTTTCATTGGATGATGAAATTTCTTACAATACTTGAATTAAAATACATCAAGGAAAAACTAACAAAAACTTTTAACTCATCACGAGCTACCTGAGTATATTTTTCTGAAGCGCATGAGCAGTCTTCGATATGTGTTGACTGTTGATATCTCCTGAATGAGCTGACTCCCTACTTCCCTCGTCACATGGTTTCTGCCCAGTCTTTCTCTAATAATTTTCTGAAACCATTCAAGTGTATCTGTTGATTACTTGAAGGCTTCAGTCAGTCTGAAGAATTTTTTAACCTCGAACTCATTCTTGTAAACAAGTCCAAGTTCGGGTTGAGTCAGAACTAAGGCAGATCGTTTCTCCTGCAGGCCCTGGAAGTCTTCGTTTGGAGGAGTGCATGATAGTCTTTCAATGCCTAGCCTAAAAGCGATTTCAAATCACTTTTGTCTCTATGTTTCACCAGGGATTCCATCGTCTTCACTATTGCTCGGTTTGCCATTCTAAATCCTATGCCGTGATCCTGCCTTTGAGTTGTGTAAGCATATAACTCGATCAAGTCATACAGGTTGAGATTGATGAGGTCGTTTTCATTGAACACGGTAACTAGCCCATGTGCTCTCTCCACGGTGAACTCGATGTATCGGATAGCTCGGTTGGCAAATGTCTTTCCTTTCAAGTCTATGACTCTCCTTATCCCATCATTGGAAAGACAGCCTGTGGTTCTTGTGTGGTCTGTCTGATGAATCGATGGTGCAAGAGGTCCATAGACTCAGGCGATAAGACTGGAAGATTTGTGGACAAACTTTCATCGCGATCTTGGTACATATATTGATGGATGTTTTCCATCATGACTGGTTCCTTGGGCGGTAGTTGAGGACGTCTCCTCATCGACTCCATGCCTTGTATGATTTCATCTACCAGGCCCTTTGGAGGTTGCCTTGAAGAAGAGGGAGTATCCGCATGCACCACTGGTAGATGGGTTAAGGGTTGTGTATTGGTTGGGGGTTGTGTTTTGGTTTGGGTTTGTATATGGGTAGTGGGTATGGTTTCATTGGTTGGCTCAGTGGGCTTGGGTGATTTCTGGTGCATGGGTTTCTGTTGGGGTTTGTGGTTGTTGGGGCGATGGTTGGTTTGTTATAGGTTCTGGTTGTGTGGAAAGGATGAAGGATTGGGTTGTGCGAGGTGTGGGTGAAGGGGTTAAAGGTAGGTTTGTTGTGGGTGAGGAAGTGAAAGTTTGGTTTGTTTCTGTTGGTGGTGTGGTTGGCTCTTTATCGGTTGATGAACTCAACACGATGGGTTTTGGGGTTATGGCTAAGGGAACATGTATATCTTGTTCATCATCAGAGGGCAAAGCCTCTGGTTCCCTCGCTTGGGTTGGTTCGATAGAGGGTGGTTGTGGTGCTGGTTGTTGTGGTGCAGTGGATTCGGTGTAATGTGTAGTCGCCACCTCTTTCTCCCCCTCATGAAGTCCAAAACCTTGATCATCGGGTTCTGGATCATCATGTCTTCGTCGTTTTAGGGGGTGGCTGGATGAGCAGGAGACTCTTGATCTGTTCTTCTTCTTCCACAATCAAATGTGGGCAGCAAGGGTACACACCTGATCCTTGTTGGATCTTTGTTCCATGGTGCGAAGGAGAGTGTTTGTTCGTTCTTGTTGTTGTTGTAGACTCTTCCTCAGTGCTGTGGTAGGTTTAACGGATCGGGCTGCAAACTTTGCACTGATCTCATTGAAGGATGAGATGAGTGCCTTAGACAGAGCCCGAAGATCGGCTATAGTGGCAAAGTATGTGCTTGTAGAAGCTGGAGGTGGCACAGAGGGTGTAGCGGATGTTGGAGGATGGGGAAGGTTTGCAAGGAGAGTCCTCACCTCTGAAGTGAAGGATGAGAAGGCTGCATCAAAGGATGGGCCTGCAGAGGGAGGTGGGGGTTGACTTGGTTGTGGGATTTGGGCAAGTATGGTGGCGGGTAGTTGGGTGAGGGTGGTTTGTAAGGTGGCTATTTGGGTGGTGAGGGTTGTGAGAGTTTCATCGAGTGATGAAGTGGATGGTATTTGAGGTTGAAGGATTTGGGAGATGATGGAGGTGGTATTTGATGAAGGTGGCGAAGAATGGTTTGTAGTTGGGTAATGATGTATGTGAGGTTTTCATCGGCCTCAGTTGCCTGAGCCATGAGGGTTGCGATGGATTTGATAAGGACTTGGTTTCTTTGAGTGGCTAGGGAGGATGTGGTATTGTGGTGTTGGGTGACGGTTTGTTGGAGCATTTCTAGGCGGGTTGTGTTGGCTCGGGTTTGGGTTTCTGTTTGGGTGAGATGGTGTTGGAGGATTGCAAGGGATTGGTGGAGGTCTGAGGTATCGGTTGAGGGTTGGTTGTCCACTATCCCTTGTATGAGGAGTTTAAGGTCATCCAAGGACCGCATCACTGTATCAACATAGGCTTGGAACTCTGCCTTTGTGACCAGATCGGCTTGTGGGGTAACCCCTGCAGCAACGGATGCTGCAGGTTGTGCCTCTGTTCTTGAGGCGCCTTCTTGGCCTTGTGCGAATGTGGGCCTTGAAGGACTTCCATCATGTCCTTGATAGCCTTCGAGAGAGGAGCTATCTCTTGATGTTGCTACATTAGCTTCCTCTTCCTCGGTTTCAGAGGCCGAGTAAGTGAAGCGAATGTGTGTCCCCTTCGATAGATCAAATATCGAAGGGAGAGGTGGATGAAGGAAAGATCGCTCTAAATGATCTATTGGTTCAATGTCAAAAGCAACACATGCTTATGTGTGTGTGAAGGGATGTGGCGAGCCTTGAGGCGAAGGGGCTCTTATTTCTTGATCACCTATCTGTTGAGAGAGGGGTGATGGTAAATGTGGTTCCTCGGCTTGTTCATCCCCAGAGGCTTGAAGAATGGCCTCTGGATAGCTGGCTGGGGTTGGGGTTGGGGTTGGACTGGGTCGTCCTGTTTCAATACCCCTTTGGCTTTTATCGCCAGGGGTAGTGGATGTGGTTGCTCTTTGGGAAGTGGGTTGAGGAATTGTATGAGTAAGGCCGGGGGAAGAACTAGTAGCATCATCATCATCATCATCATCATCATCATCATTATCTTCATCATCCGATGAAGATGACGCTTGTGCTCCCTTACTTGGAGAGGGGGACGACTCTAAATGCTCCGGGGTAGCTGCCCTCTGTTCTTGGGACAACATGGAGCGTTCATAGGTCTGGCGTATCTCATTTGTCGATGGTATGACAGTGAGCATAGCCCGGGACAACGGTCGATTGATGGTGTAGCCCTCCTTCGAGAGCGTTGGTCTGTGTCCTTGCATCTTGTAGACCGGGGTGAAAGGCTCCGTAGCAGGTAGACCGTGTTTCACGATCGCATCCCCAATGAAGAGGGTGAGGAAGCGGGGAAAGAGAACTGCAGAGAGGGGCTTTCCTGCGGCTTGAAGTTTGCATTTTTTGATCACAGCGTCGAGATTTAGGTTGAAGAATAGCCCATACATGATTGTCATTATGTTGAGGTTTCCTTAGTCTAGGGACCCTAGCTTGCACATAAGGGATCAGTTCAGTATGGAGAAGAACAAGTTCCATATTGGCGGGAGGAATTGTGTTTTGAAGTCCGAGACATTGCGTAGGTCACGGTTGTAACCTAGCATCTTTATGAACCGGAGGATATCGTTGGAGGTTGGTGGTTCGTCGTATTGTTCAATCCTAAGTTCCTTTCTTGTGGGAATGCATAACACCTTAGAAACTTCGGCTCGCGACATTTTTTGGAATATGAAAAATTTAAATTGCTCATGGGGGACAGCCTGTATGGTGTCAGGCGCGTGGTAGGATGACATTATGCATTATTTGAAATAAAGATTTATTCCAACTAATATCTTGGAGAAGACGTTTCCCAAAAAAAATATTGAAATTAAAATCTCATCTAATTGTAAGATTAATCCTAATTACGAAGTTTTGGTCTTCTAAAAACCCATGTTGTATAGTTTTTAGTCACAAAAGCTGCAATTTTGTATAATCTTGAAAATGGTTTTCAATTTAGATGAGTTTTAKGGKAAAMTCBATTTGTCATGGAACCAGAGGAGATCTGGTTAGGCATGACCTATTGTGTGAGGAGCCAGAGGAGTTCTTGTATGACATCAATGATGTTTGTATATGTATTATTGGATTTGCATGATTTATAAGCTTTGGTTGGCAAACCAGAGAATCTTGTTAAGTTTGGCAATCCATTATGTAGAACCAAAGGAGTTCTGGTTAAATACATATATATATAGCATTTTAAGAGGCCAGAGGCTCTGGATAGTAGAACCAGAGGCTCTGGATGGAAAATGCAAGTTCACACAGTGAAAAAGATTGCTCCCCCTCAAGTCATGCATGTGAATGGATGTTGAAGGTATCAAAAAACCCCCCCTTAAAAAGATAAAACTTAAGAAAAATTGGAGACAGAGGCTCTGGTCTATACAACCAGAGGCTCTGGTTTTGAAAGATGAGAAAACAAAATGGAAGTTTAGAGAGGTATTTGAGACTAGAGGGGCGCTGGTGGCAAAGAAAACAAAGCCAGAGGCTCTGGTCTTTAGATACTGAGGCTCTGGTTGTGAATGCAATTAATGGGAATAAGGAAGGAAATGGTGAAGGCTATGTGGAGTGCGATAAAAGGAAATTCTTTGAAACCAGAGTGGCGCTGGTTGTAAAGAGTCTAAAGCCAGAGCCTCTGGTGTTTAGAACCAGAGGCTCTGGTTGGTAAAAAAAAGATTTTGTCTAGGAAACTAGAGGCTCTGGTCTTTGGAACCAGAGGCTCTGGGGAGTTATACTTAGTGAGGAAAACAAAGTATAAGCTTTGGACCAGAAGGTGAAAGCATGAATGAGATTTATATGCATGAGAATCCAAGATTTTGAGACTGGGACGTCTCAAAATTTTGGCGACCAGAGGCTCTGGTCTATGTAACCAGAGGCTCTGGTTTGAAGAAAAAACTTGGTTAAAAAAAATACCAAGTATTTGCTTTGGACCAGAGGGTCTCTGGTTCCAAAGACAATATTTGCCATATCTTATTCGAAGTTATTTTTAAACAGCCAGAGGCGCTGTTCTTTATGACTAGAGGCTCTGATTTAGGATACTTGGATTTTATGGCTAAGATGTTATATCACTTATAGGCATAACCATGAGATATTGAAGATCGCTGGTTTAAAGATAATTATTGCTGACTAGAAATAAAAAAACGTTTCTCATCAAGAGCTTTTGTAAAAATGTCAGCAAGTTGAATCTCAATGGGAACAAAATACATTTCTATGTTACCTTTTTCAACATTATCTTTTAGAAAATGGTACTTTACATTGAGTAGGACTTGTAGCCTTTTCATCACTCCAATGAGTAGGTCTGGAACTTCTGATTTCTTCTTTACGAATTCAACCCAAGTGTATCTGGAGTATTCATCGACCAATACCAGCATATACTTCTTTCTAGAGAGACTTTGGGTTGAAATCGGCCCATAGTGGTCTATGTGAAGCATATCCAAGGGCTTGGTGCAGGAGGTTTATGTCTTAGTTTTATGTGAGGCCCTTTTTAGTTTTCCCAACTCACATGCTGAGCAAAGATGATCTTTTTCAAAATTGAGAGAATGATCCCTTGACCAAATTTTTTGTGGCTAGTTTTCTTAGTGCATCAAAGTTGAGCTGTGAGAATTTTTCATGCCATAGCCAATTTTCATCGCTCTTATGAGACACAAGACAGAGGGTGTCTTGTCCCATGGAGGAGTCAAAGTCTAGAAGATAGAGATTTCCTTCTATTTTGGCCTTGATGATTGTGTTACCGGGCTTTGTTTCTATGATGCAGAAACCTTTGCGAAATCTGACTTCAAGACCCTTNCTTGGATGAAGTGCTGGAAAATCTTCTAAGTGTTGATGACCAGAGGATCGATGAGAATGCTCTTTTCATCGCATCCTTGGACTGTCCATTGGTCCTCTGGTTGACCTGTCCATCGGTCCTCTGGTTGAATTCCAGACTTAGTCGTTTCTGCCTTGATGTCTTCATTGGTCTTCTGATTCTTCATCACTTATTGTTTTTCATTACTTTTTACATTATGAATTGTGGGGTTTAACAATGATAAACTCTTATCCGGATAAGGTTAGATATGTTTACAAGAAGTTGAGCGGATTTCTAAATCGCTTGATTGCTTTGAGCGGATTGCTAAATTGCTTATCTCATTTGTTATTTCAAGTCTTTAAATTGCTTGTTTATTAAGCAATTTAAATCTTTCGTTGAGCGATTTAATTTCTTCATTGAGTGATTTATTGTTAAATCGATTTACTCTTGAGCGGTTTATTCTTAAACCGGACGACTCTTGACTGTGTTCTTCTAAATCACCTATGCCTTGAGCGATTTAATGTCCGGATTATCACTTAGTTGATTCTTATTCTCTAAATCGGATACCTCTTGTCCGATTTATCCTAATTCGGATAAGCTTTGAGAGGTTTAGAATATGAATGGTTTTTGACTTTGACTATAAATATTCGATTCATTTTTACTTCTCATTTTTTACTTTCACCTTAAATTGTTGGTTACTGTTCATTCATCGTCTCCGGTCGACCTTTTGCTGTTAAATTGCTCAAGATCTTCGAACTTCAAATCTGTTTCTTCTCTATTCTATTCAAAGGTTTAACGTTGTTTTACTTCAACTCAAGTATAAATTCCTTGGACTATAATGATCTTTCGGACTAATAACTAATGGTTCTTACATTACCTAGATTTTGAATTGTATGAATACTTTGGACTGTAAATCGATTTTAATAAAAAGAGCTTAAGTGGTTAATCTTTGGTTTTATCTGATTTAGCCTTATATTAGTTTAGTTTTTGTGTTAGGATAGTTTAAGTTTTTTAAAGTTTGTGTTTTTACCGGATTTCTCACCGGAGAAGGTGACCAGAGTTTACTCCGATCAACCTTAATTCGGTTGATATTGTCCGGTTTAAGTTTTTGTGACTTGGTATTTTTTTAAGTTTTTTTTTTGTGTTGACCGAATATTAAATCTGGTTAATATTTTTTTAGATTTTTTGTTAATTTTAGTATTTTTTTAAGTTTTTTGTTTTATTTGTATAGTTTACTTTTTTTAGATTTAATTTTTTTTATGTTTTCAATTTTTTTTTTAAATTAGTGTTGTTTGTTTAATTCGAGTTCTAATATTTTTAGATATTTCACAGGTAAATGATGGATATTCAACATCAGTCTGATGAGGAATCTCATATTCCCTCTGTCAGATTTGACAAATTACCTAACCCTCCTCAGCCATTTAACCAGCCTATACCCAATCAAACTCTTTTCTCTCAATGCTAATATCTTGAAATAAAACCTAACAACCATTCTTTCAGCTTCGATAAGCCAGCTGAATACCAAATTATCCCAGAAATCTTGCGCGGACACCCAATTGCCTACACTCTTTTTGCCCACACACCAGTTCCTATGGTGTATTTACGGCAGTTCTAGAGTACACTTACATTGGCAAAAAACGGAGAAACCTTTTACTTCGAAGGAGTCATAGATGAATATGTCAGTTGATTGACATTAAAAAAACTGAGAAGAATTCTACGTCTCTCTGGACCAGGCTCTACAGGGTTTGAGACATTTGTTACAGACGACCAACTCTGCTGTGACATCAAACCGTTAGGATACTCGCAAAAGTTGACTAACCCGTCTCAATTCAAACGGCGTTTCCTACCGTCGATCTGGCATCTACTTTTTTCAATCCTAAACAGATGTCTGACTTCAAAAACTGCGGGAATTGACACGTGCAGTAGTTCATTCCTGAAGTTCTTTCATGGGATAGTCTTTTCGCGCAATTATGACTATGCCCTCGTCATATGGAATGAACTGGTCGAGCTCGTTAATGCAAAGAGATTTCTGTCCAAAGCCAGAAAGTTCATGCCTTTTCAAAGGTTTCTGCAACTGTTCATAAAAGCTATGATGAACTCTAATGAAGATATCCCAGCCAGAGCTAACAGGGAAATGGGGCCAACGTTCGTCATGTCTAGTATTCGGCAACATACCGAGGTTGAAGATCTGGACTCAATCATGGAGATACCACCCGAGATATTTGCCTTCGCTGATCAGAGGGCTCAGTGCGTTATAGATTATAGGTGAGTGATAGATCCTATAGTTCAGCCAGAACCGGTTGAACTTACCCTCAGCTAAGAGAGAGGGTTTAGCTGTAGGTGAGAGCGTTCAGTAACACGGGTTACCTGAACAGGGCAGTGAGATGAGGGAAAATGTAATTGAGAGGGGTGAACAGGAGCGGGGAGCCTTTGATCAGTACAGTACTTCATCTGATAGTACTCCCTCAACTTCATCAAGTTCGAAAGATACAGTATTCGACAATCAGGTAGCTCTGGGTGCCGATGATGACAATGACAATGATGATGATGATAACAACCATGCTCAACTTTCTTCACATAATATACAAATAGGAGCAGTGGTTGATAATGTTGATGAGATATTTCCAGATTTTGACGCTCCACAGACTTGTCCAAGTCTGCATTCTTTATCATTTAATGGTGATGACTTTGGAGCCAGACCTGATGATTATGATCGTATGCTGGAAGACTTGTCAGATATTCCAGAAGAAGGAGGAGATGAGGGAGTTGAAGTAGAAAATGCTGAGAGGTTGAGTGAAAAGGAAGTAGAAGAATATGGTGAGTGTGTGAGTGGAGCACAAAATCAAGATCAAGCTCCTATCATAGCGGATACACATAGCTGGGCACCCAAATCTGCTATTGACATTCATTCGTTGAATGTTGATATTGAAGAAGACATAGCTAACCCAGCTACGCACTTGTATACCCAATTTGACCACTCAACTGGTTCTCAACAACCAGCTGTTTCATTTCAACACGGGGACTTAGCACATCTGCTATCTACTTCTCACTTGGAGAATGTAGATATTGAAACAAGTAGGCYGCTRCCCCAGCCTACGACTTTGATTTTGTGCACCTCGAGTCTAGAGCCGATACACATAGGTACACAAGAGTCTCGAGCATCTGTTGCTCCAATTGCATTTCTTCGTTAACTAGCCGGAACAACCAGAGTGGTGTCGATTGATCTCCCACAAGGACCGGTCGTAAGTCCTACAAGTGCTATCACTATGCCAACACTGAACGTAGGCACAACAGTTTATTCAACTGTTGTCTCAACTGGTAATATAAGTGATCAAGGAGTTAGTTTACTAGACTTTATATCAAGGGAATATCTGGACGACGCCCTAAACGCTTTTCAAGACAATATGGATGCTCAGATTGCAAGTTTGAAAAGATTGTTGAAGGGGAAGGAGCAAGTAGATGAAGAACAATCATCTGCGGCATCACCACCGTTTGTACCTGAGCCTCCGACGGTACAGAGCAATCGGTGGACGAACTCAAATCCTTGTTGTATGCTAAGTTGATGTCATCTCAAAATCCCGATGCAGAAGATGCAGATTTGGTTGGGCTCCTACAACAACAAATTGATGAAAACCCCCCTGTTCGAGCCTCAGAGTTTTTGTCCTTTCAGGATGTGGTTACTTCTAGCTTCACCAAAGTTAGTAAGTTAATCACATCAAACACCCAAGTTCTTAAAAGCTCAATTGATGGCCTTTCTGAACGTGTATCTATCCTAGAAGAGACTTGCAGAGCTCAGGCCACCACACTCAAATGAAGGCATGATGACTCGGAAGATCCAGATCATCATGAGTGGAAGAGGAAAAGACAAAGGGTGGCTGAGTCGTCTGCTCAAGCTCTAAGTGTTGAAAGAGAGCCAGGTACTCAAGACGTTAATGTTGAAGGTTCTGCCCCGGAATCTACAAGGGAAAGAATCATTGAGGCGATAGTTGTGGAAGATGATGAAGAGTTGGAGGCAAGTCCAGCGATCGAGCCAATGGTTGAAAAGTCGGCGGACTCCACGGTAGGAACAAGGTTGCTCCTGGACTTGTCGGCCAATGTCGGATTTAATGATGTTTTTGCTACTATATTGGGTGGAGAACATGATTTCGGAGAAGACATAGAAAATATTGATGAATCATCTGTGTTATATTTTGACTTTGAAGCTAACATCAATGATGAAGACACAGTATTCCCATTTCAGGGTGATCGTCAGACTTTGCCGGAACCATCCACTGCAGTTGAAGCCGGTGCATCCGATACTCCCAGAGAGCCTTTTCATCCGACTGATATTTTTACGAAGAATTATATGCCATTTGAAATTCATGCCAATGTTCCATGTAACGCCCCAACCCACACATTGCATGTAATACATATTTCATACAAAGGAAATACATAATATTATTCCATTCGGGTCCCTTAGTACAAGAATCTAACATGACCAATTACAAGGTCCAAAATTTCGAAATACATTTCTTGTACTAATTAATCAAAACAGATCTTCAAGCAGAAGCGCATAAAGAAAAATATTACACCTTCCCCTTCCCCTTACTGTCCGAACCTCCTGCAACACATAGTTAAAATCACAAAACGAGGGTTAGACCGAAAGGACTAGTGAGATACCCTATTTATGTTATTGCAGGGTGAAAAATCACCAAAACCTTTAGGGAAAAATATCATTTCATATATATAACAAATATATGAAAATGTAGTACCAGATCTTTTCCATTTATCAAGCAAAGCATTCTACTTATTCAAATTTCAAAACTCTGAACCTATCAGGTTCCACATAATGCCACTTTTAAACCTTTTCTTAACCAACAAGGTTATTTAAAGCTTTAGGCCAATTCTGACATTTTCTCCTCAATAACATCCAAACTATGATTTCCAATAAGAACCTTGATCCTAAATCTTTAAGTCACAAAGAAATAAAGACTCCGGACCAAGGTAGTCTTAAAGGATATAATAGAATGAGTTATATCATACAACACACATACAAATGGCACCCTTATATCCAAAGGTACACCTCTCCTTGATATGTCACCCTTACCCATGGTACACCTCTCCTTGATATGCCACCCTTATCCCATGGTACACCTCTCCTTGATATGCCACCCTTATTTCCTTATCAAAATATTTTCACAGAATAATTTCAAATAAACCGCAGCCATTTGAAATTATTATCAGTACCAAAATATTTCTTTCAAAACTTCCTTTTTATGATAAAATAACATTTCTCATTGAAAACACAACATTATATCAAATCCGGTCAACTTTGACTTAGCCGGACCTTAAATCCAGTCAACTATCCAGACAACACAGCCTAAGCTTTGTCCGATTTAACACTTGAACAAATTTCAACTTTGTCCGGATAACAAATCCGGTCAATACCCCGCATAAAGCTTACACGATTTATCATTTAGAATATAAACCATCTTTGTCCGAATAACATGTCCGGTCAATACCCCGCTCATTACTTAGCCGATTTAAAGTAATCCCGCCACTATTTGGTCGTATTCTTACTTCTCAGTTTAAAAAGATGACTTTTCTTACCAATCATAACCCAATCAACACTTAACCGATTTAAAACAATACGGACAACAAATTGTCCACCCTTTGTCCGATTTAAACAATCCGGACAACAAATCGTCCACCCTTTGTCCGATTTAAAACAATCCGGTCAAACCTTGTCCGGTTTACTATCCGGATAAACATTTAGAGCAAAAAGACTGATTTTTATCCAAATTCAAACAAAATTCATATGAAACCAGTAATAATTTTTATGCAAAAGGGTTTTAGAAACTACTCAACTTATCAAGCTTTTGAAACCAAACACTTGAAATCAAATCTTGAATCTCCAGAAAAGATATCTGGTCAACTCTTTTCTCTTTTTAAATCACACAACTTTGCCAAAGCAAGAAGAGAAAATATGGAGGCTCARCCTCCCTTTTTATACTTTCCAAATCAGGAAAGTCGGCTAACAGCCCTTTTTCTTATTCACACTATATTATACACTTATGCACACATGCATGCATACATATATTATGTATATATATATATATATAACATATGCATATTTCATACCATGCACATTTTCACAAACCAGCATGATCAAATATAACAATTTATCATGCTATTACGTAATCATTTAATCAGATAATCACATATTAATTACCTTGGGTGATAATCAGGACCCGGTTATCACATTATCCACCCCTCAAAAGAATTCCGTCCGGGAATTCCTTTAATCAAAAAGCCATGGATATTCTGATCTCATCTTTGACTCCAATTCCCATATTGCTTCTGGTTCTTTGTGAAACTTCCACTGAATTTTCACAAGACTTATTTCTTTGTTTCTCAACACCCTGATCTTTCTGTCAATTAAAACTTCCAGTGTTTCTACAAAATTCAGCTTACTGTCTTATTGGATTTCTGGTAACGGTATAGCTAAACTCAGATCAACCAAACATTTCCGTAAATTCGACACATAAAAAGTGTTGTGAATCAGATTCAGCTTTTCTGGCAGCTCTAACTGATATGCTACTGGCCCAATTCATTTACATACTCTGAACGGCCCCACATACCTTGGACTGAGCTTCCCTTTCATTCCAAATCTGACGACACCTTTCCACGGTGAAACTTTTAACATCACAAAATCACCTATATCAAACTCAATTGGCTTTCGACAATTATCTGCATCACTTTTCTAGCGATCTTGTGCTGTTTTGATTCTTTCACTGATCTGATCGATCTTTTCAGAAGTTTCTTGAACAATTTCAGGACCTGTCAACTGTTTTTCACCCACTTCATTCCAACATAACAGCGTTCGACATTTACRTCCATACAACACTTCATACGGTGCTGCTTGGATACTGGAATGATAACTATTGTTATATACAAACTCTATTAATGGCAAGTGATCTTCCCATGATCCTCCGAAATCAATAATACATCTTCTCAACATATCTTCGAGAGTCTGTATAGTTCTCTCACTTTGCCCATCTGTTTGCGGATGATATGCTGTACTTAACCGAATTTCAGACCCCAAAGCTTTCTATAGTCCTTCCCAGAATTTGGAAGTAAACCGACTATCTCTATCAGAGATAATAGACAATGGAACACCGTGTCTGGTAACAATTTCGTTAATGTAAATCTGCGCTAACTTTTCTAAAGAGTATTTCTCTCTTATTGGTAGAAAATGTGCAGATTTAGATAAACGATCCACAACTACCCAAATCGCGTCATACCCCTTTGGAGTTCGTGGTAACTTTATGACAAAATCCATGGTAATGTGATCCCATTTCCACACAGGTATTTCTAAAGATTGAAGACTTCCATAAGGTTTCTGATGTTCAATCTTAACCTATAAACATGTCAGACACTGTTCCACATACCGAGCTATATCTCTTTTCAATCCTSGCCACCAATAAAAAGGTTTTAAATCTCGATACATCTTATTGGTGCCTGGATGGATAGAGTATCAGGATTTATGGCTTTCATTTAGTATCATACTTCGGATATTTCCAAAATATGGCACCCAAATTCGTCCTTGAAAGCACATTAGTCCTTCATCATTCGGTTCCAAGGTTAATATCATCTTACCTAACTTTTTCGATTTAATAAGATCTCATTTCATAGCTTCCTTCTGACATCTCAGAACTTCTTTATGAATATCAGGGACTAAACTTATTCATATTGCCACCGTTTTAATAGTTCCGCTCTTTTCTTTTCTACTCAAAGCGTCAGCTACTATGTTAGCTTTTCCTGGGTGGTAAAGGATTTCATAGTCATAATCATTAACAAGTTCAATCCATTGACTCTATCGCATATTATCTTTCTGGTTGAACAAATGTTGCAAACTTTTATGGTCAGTATAAATCTAACATTTCGTTCCCAAAAGATAGTGTCTCCAGATTTTCAGAGCAAATACTACTACAGCTAACTCCATATCATGAGTTGGATACTGTTTCTCATGCTCTTTCAATTGTCTTGACGCATATGATATTACTTTTTCTCTTTGCATCAAAACGCATCCTAATCCTAACTTTGAAGCATCGTTGTATACCACAAAGTCTTCGGATCCATCTGGTAGAGTTAACACCGGCGCACTACAGAGGTGATTCTTTAATAGTTGGAAAGCTTCTTGTTGTTCTTTTTCCCACTGAAACTTAACATTCTTTCGAGTCAATTTGGTCAATTCGGTAGTAACCTGCCAAACCCAAAAAGCTACGAACTTCAGTTGGAGTCTTTGGAGCTTCCCATTTTTCAACTGCTTCTATTTTTACTGGATCTACTTGTACCCCGGTTTTTGAGATAACATGACCCAAAAATTGAACTTCTCTTAACCAAAACTCACACTTGGACAATTTGGCATACAACTTTTCTTTCTTCAATAATTCCAGTATCAAATGAAGATGTTCCGCATGTTCTTCTTCGATTTTAGAGTATATAAGAATATCATCGATAAATACAATAACGAATTTATGAAGATATTCCTTACATACCCTATTCATCAAATCCATAAAAGTTGCAGGTGCATTAGTTAAGCCGAATGGCATAACTAAGAATTCGTGATGCCCGTACCTTGTCCTGAATGCTGTTATGGCAACATCTTCTTCCCTGACTTTAAGATGATGATATCCTGACCTCAAATCSATTTTGGAGAAGTAACTTGCTCCCACCAATTGATCAAACAAGTCATCAATCCTTGGTAAAGGATATTTGTTTTTAATTGTCAACTTATTTAGTTCACGATAGTCTATACACATTCGCATAGACCCATCCTTTTTCTAAACAAATAAGACCGGAGCACCCCAGGGCGAAGTGCTAGGCCTAATAAATCCCTTATCAATTAAATCTTTCAACTGTGCCACCAATTCTTTCAATTCAAATGGAGCTAAACGGTATGGTGCCTTTGCTACCAGTGCAGCTCCTTGTACAAGATCGATTCGGAATTCAATGACTCTATCTGGTGGTAATCCAGATAAGTCTTCTGGAAAGACTTCTGGATATTCACTAACAATCGGAATCGATTCCTCTTTTCTCTTCTCTGTCTTCAGACCAATTACATATGCCAAACATCCCTGGCACTTCTTTCGAATACTTTTCTGGGCTTTCATTACTGACAAAATATTGATATGATGATTCTGACAATCTCCATAAATAACAACTGTTCTCTGGTCTGGCAGAATTATTCTGATTATTTTCTGATTACAAACAATGCTAGCCTGATATTTTGCCAGCCAGTCCATACCCACTACTACCTCAAATTCTTTCATTGGCATAGGGAATAACTGAATCGGAAGTTCACAGTCCTCAATAACAATAGTACAGTTATTGTACATACTAGTAACAGTTTCCTGACTATTAGCAGTATCAACTACTAACTCATCATCAAGTAACATAGAATTCAAACACGCAGTTTGAGCAAACAATGGTGATACAAACGAAAAGTTTGCACCAGAGTCAAATAACACCTTAGCACGTATTGAATTCAGAAGAAATGTACCTGTTACTATACCCGGTAATGCTTCTGCCTCGTTTTTAGTCATCTGGAAGGATCGTCCCCGCGCCCCTCCTTGGCCTCCTCTGTTTACAGTAGGCCTTCCCCGAGTACCGGACGCATTACTCCCCATTGTTAATTGCGGGGTTCTTAACAATGGACAATTTGGTTGAATATGATCTGGAGAATTGCAATTAAAACACCTTCGGTTAGCTGGGCAATTTCTAGATAAATGACCTGCCTACCGCACTTATAACATTTCCTTGGGTCCATCTTGCATTCTCCCTGGTGAACATGTCAGCACTGTGAGCAGACTTTCTCACCGATCTTTTGTTCCGATCTGTTATCATATCTTATAGTTTTCGGCCCTCGAAAAGATGAAGGTCCCTCCCATTTTCTTTTCTCCACAATTTTTCCTTCCGATTGTCTATTCTTATTTCGTTCAGTCACCTCAGCTGCATCTACTGTTAGTGGAAAGGTATTGGGGTTCATAGCAATAACAAACTCTCTGATTGAGGGTTTCAGACCGCAAATAAACCTTTCTATCTTCCTGGATTCAGTCGAAACATAATGTTCGGCAAAACGAGAGTATTCAGTGAATCTTTTGGTATACTCCCGAACTGTTCCATTTCCTTGTTCTAACTTCAGGAAATCCTCCTCCATTTGTCTTACTGCTGTTTTGGGACATAATTGATTGTTGAATCGATCCACGAATTCTACCCAAGACAGAGTTTGTAAAACATCCGTTCTGGTAGATGATTCAACTTCCCACCAGAATAAAGCATTTGATTTCAATACAGAAACAGCAAATCGAACTTTATCTATTTTCGGACACCGGATGGTGTTGAACAAAGATTACATATCCTTAATCCAGCACATAGCTTTCACTCGATCTCTCTCCCAAGAAAAGGTTGGTGGTTTGCATGCTAAAAACATCTTAATATCTCCTTCTTTATTCTGAGTGATTGGAGCAAAGGGATAAACTTCCACTCTTTTTGTTTCCACCCTAACCGGTATTCTCATGATGGACGTTAGAGTTTCCCGCAATTTCCCAATTTCCTCTGCCAACATATCTCTAGTTATATATTCAGGATGTGGCACCGATCTTTCTTGAACATTCTTAGAGTGGGATTCCTCATGTTCAGAATGTATTTCGGTCCGACCCCTTCCATGCAACTGGTTTCTTCCTCTACCTCGTCCTCTTACTCTTCCCCGACCTTTATTTTCGGATGTACTAGTTGGTAGATTTACGGGTGTTTCTTCCCTTTCCTCAGATTCTGGACGAGCCATTCTTTCAGATCTTCTAGTTCGACTAGACATCTGCAAAGCT
Source organism: Cynara cardunculus var. scolymus (assembly GCF_001531365.2). NCBI lineage: Eukaryota > Viridiplantae > Streptophyta > Magnoliopsida > Asterales > Asteraceae > Cynara > Cynara cardunculus. The sequence goes on from NW_020200808.1 coordinate 62,350, forward strand.
TAGTATTAATAATCACATATTCACATTCCCATATATAATGAAGTATTCAAGTTCAGATGTGTACCTGTAAATTCATAATTACACTGGCCAGATGTAATTAAAATTTACCTTACACATTGTTCTTTTAACTCATCATATTTATTTCCAATGGTGCTAACTATGTCCGGGACCCTTAACATGCAATAAAACAGTTTAAGTCT
>NW_020200808.1:67464-74638 GCF_001531365.2 Cynara cardunculus var. scolymus
CTTAGTTTTCTTTTCTAGGTCCTTAGTTATCCGCTTGTTTAATTCCAGAAGTTTATCTTATTCTGATTTCTTAAGGGTACTTATGCGAGTCTTTTCCTTTGCTAGTTCAGCCTTTTCTTTGGTTAGAAGGTCAGTCTCCCTTTTGTAGAAACTTGCTTCTTTTTCCGCTTTTAATCTTTCAGATTTTTCATAACTTAATTTTTCTTTTAATTTCAAGAAATCTTATGAAAGTTTGATTACCCTTAACTCTAGTTCTGATGGAATAGAGTTGGTTTCATTTGAGAAAGACTCACATACCTGGTCATCAGAGTTGGAGGTGGATTCTGCATTGGACGTGGCCATTAGACATATGAGTGATTTGTCTTCATCGTCTGATGAAGAATCGGACACCCAATTCTCTTTTTCGGCCATCAAGCTTCGCTCTCTAGAATTGTACTTGTGTTTGTTTTTATAGTAGTCAGCATCCTTGTTCAATCGTCCTTTGCATTCCTTGGAAAAATGACCAAGTTTTCCGCACCTGAAGCATCGAAGGTCATTTTTCCTTCCATCCTTGTCCTCTTTCCTTTCCTCTCTTCTTTCTTCTCTTCTCTCTTCCTGTTCTTCTCTTCCATCTCTTCTTTCGTCCCTTTGATGGAATTTGGATGGCTTTCTATCATATGATGACTGGTATCTTTCCCTTTTGAACTTTTTTCGCTCATAGGGTTTTCTGATGAACTTCTTTGTGAACTGTTTTGTAATCAAGGGCAACGATTTGGCAAAAGCTTTAATCTCATCATCTGATTCAGAAGTTTCCTCTTCAGATTCTGATTCTACCACCAATGCTTTCTTGCCTTTCTTCTTATGCTCTTTGGYAGRASTCCTTGATTTTTCTTTTTCATCGGCAGCAAGAGCAAGAGGACCACCGATGAATACCTTTTTCTTCATAATGTCGATTTCTTGCGCTGCAAGTGTTCCATACAGGTCATGAAGAGACCAGCCATCTAGGTCCTGGTTTGCTTGTAGGGACAGAGATAGCTGAGTCCATTCATCGCCTAGAAATTTTAGGAATAAAACATTGTTTTCTTCCTTAGTTCTGATGATATCGTTTCTATGACATTGATTTATCAATGTGTTGAAGCGATCATAAGTCTTTTGTATTGGTTCATCAGGGAGGGCCTTGAAATTAGTGTATTCGTTGAGACATTGTGCTCTACGATTTTTTTTTGTTTTTGCTCCCCCTTCCAGTTGGCTTGCTAGTTCATCCCATAGTTCCTTGGCTGTGGAACATGTATCGAGGGACTGGAAGATTTTGTTGGGTAGGGCCATGATTATCAACGTTTTGGCCTTTTTGTCAGTTTCAACTCTTTCCTTGTCATCTTCGTCCCAATTTTTTTCATCTTTAGGCATCTAGTAGGCTGGAATTTCAGCTGTGGTGTTTGTTCCTGGAACTCTTGGGACTAGAGTTTGAGGATTGTAGGGACTCTCCTGTATAGATCGAAGGAGATTCCTATCCATTCCTTCCAGAAAATTTACCATTCTGATTTTCCATTGTGGATATTCCTCTCGTTGAAGAGTTGGAGGCTTTGTGAGAGAGCCAACATTATAAGCAGAATTCCAGTTGGCCATTGAGAATGTTGAAGAAGAAAATGTAATTTTTGACGAGAAAAAATATCAAAAATTGAGAGATTTTTTAATGATCGCTTTGATTGGGAACTCAATCAATAGGCTCTGATACCAATTGTTGATCCCARATCTCTCAATAACACTAATAATCTAGTTATGAATAACCAAATTATAGTGATTTTATGAATGAAGTTATGAAGACTCGAGAAGAAAAATAAGTATATTTACGAACAGTCTTGAGCTTCAAAAGTTTAACTTTTATAAACTGAGAAACATAAGAGCGATTCGTAAAAGCGACTCTTTTTACAATAGATCTAAATACCTATTTATACTAATCGGCTAATAAGAAGATAACTATATAATGCTATTTTCTAGTAAATCCTCTATTAACAGATAARRYTTATCTTTTGTATGGATAGGCGCTAATACTGAGATAAACTCKAATTCCAGCTGTTGACTTGTCATCTCCAGCTGTCATTCATGATATGATAATTTCATCCTTATCTTCAAATCTTAATTGCATGCTTGGATGAAGTGCTGGAAAATCTTCTAAGTGTTGATGACCAGAGGATCGATGAGAATGCTCTTTTCATCGCATCCTTGGACTGTCCATTGGTCCTCTGGTTGACCTGTCCATCGGTCCTCTGGTTGAATTCCAGACTTAGTCGTTTCTGCCTTGATGTCTTCATTGGTCTTCTGATTCTTCATCACTTATTGTTTTTCATTACTTTTTACATTATGAATTGTGGGGTTTAACAATGATAAACTCTTATCCGGATAAGGTTAGATATGTTTACAAGAAGTTGAGCGGATTTCTAAATCGCTTGATTGCTTTGAGCGGATTGCTAAATTGCTTATCTCATTTGTTATTTCAAGTCTTTAAATTGCTTGTTTATTAAGCAATTTAAATCTTTCGTTGAGCGATTTAATTTCTTCATTGAGTGATTTATTGTTAAATCGATTTACTCTTGAGCGGTTTATTCTTAAACCGGACGACTCTTGACTGTGTTCTTCTAAATCACCTATGCCTTGAGCGATTTAATGTCCGGATTATCACTTAGTTGATTCTTATTCTCTAAATCGGATACCTCTTGTCCGATTTATCCTAATTCGGATAAGCTTTGAGAGGTTTAGAATATGAATGGTTTTTGACTTTGACTATAAATATTCGATTCATTTTTACTTCTCATTTTTTACTTTCACCTTAAATTGTTGGTTACTGTTCATTCATCGTCTCCGGTCGACCTTTTGCTGTTAAATTGCTCAAGATCTTCGAACTTCAAATCTGTTTCTTCTCTATTCTATTCAAAGGTTTAACGTTGTTTTACTTCAACTCAAGTATAAATTCCTTGGACTATAATGATCTTTCGGACTAATAACTAATGGTTCTTACATTACCTAGATTTTGAATTGTATGAATACTTTGGACTGTAAATCGATTTTAATAAAAAGAGCTTAAGTGGTTAATCTTTGGTTTTATCTGATTTAGCCTTATATTAGTTTAGTTTTTGTGTTAGGATAGTTTAAGTTTTTTAAAGTTTGTGTTTTTACCGGATTTCTCACCGGAGAAGGTGACCAGAGTTTACTCCGATCAACCTTAATTCGGTTGATATTGTCCGGTTTAAGTTTTTGTGACTTGGTATTTTTTTAAGTTTTTTTTTTGTGTTGACCGAATATTAAATCTGGTTAATATTTTTTTAGATTTTTTGTTAATTTTAGTATTTTTTTAAGTTTTTTGTTTTATTTGTATAGTTTACTTTTTTTAGATTTAATTTTTTTTATGTTTTCAATTTTTTTTTTAAATTAGTGTTGTTTGTTTAATTCGAGTTCTAATATTTTTAGATATTTCACAGGTAAATGATGGATATTCAACATCAGTCTGATGAGGAATCTCATATTCCCTCTGTCAGATTTGACAAATTACCTAACCCTCCTCAGCCATTTAACCAGCCTATACCCAATCAAACTCTTTTCTCTCAATGCTAATATCTTGAAATAAAACCTAACAACCATTCTTTCAGCTTCGATAAGCCAGCTGAATACCAAATTATCCCAGAAATCTTGCGCGGACACCCAATTGCCTACACTCTTTTTGCCCACACACCAGTTCCTATGGTGTATTTACGGCAGTTCTAGAGTACACTTACATTGGCAAAAAACGGAGAAACCTTTTACTTCGAAGGAGTCATAGATGAATATGTCAGTTGATTGACATTAAAAAAACTGAGAAGAATTCTACGTCTCTCTGGACCAGGCTCTACAGGGTTTGAGACATTTGTTACAGACGACCAACTCTGCTGTGACATCAAACCGTTAGGATACTCGCAAAAGTTGACTAACCCGTCTCAATTCAAACGGCGTTTCCTACCGTCGATCTGGCATCTACTTTTTTCAATCCTAAACAGATGTCTGACTTCAAAAACTGCGGGAATTGACACGTGCAGTAGTTCATTCCTGAAGTTCTTTCATGGGATAGTCTTTTCGCGCAATTATGACTATGCCCTCGTCATATGGAATGAACTGGTCGAGCTCGTTAATGCAAAGAGATTTCTGTCCAAAGCCAGAAAGTTCATGCCTTTTCAAAGGTTTCTGCAACTGTTCATAAAAGCTATGATGAACTCTAATGAAGATATCCCAGCCAGAGCTAACAGGGAAATGGGGCCAACGTTCGTCATGTCTAGTATTCGGCAACATACCGAGGTTGAAGATCTGGACTCAATCATGGAGATACCACCCGAGATATTTGCCTTCGCTGATCAGAGGGCTCAGTGCGTTATAGATTATAGGTGAGTGATAGATCCTATAGTTCAGCCAGAACCGGTTGAACTTACCCTCAGCTAAGAGAGAGGGTTTAGCTGTAGGTGAGAGCGTTCAGTAACACGGGTTACCTGAACAGGGCAGTGAGATGAGGGAAAATGTAATTGAGAGGGGTGAACAGGAGCGGGGAGCCTTTGATCAGTACAGTACTTCATCTGATAGTACTCCCTCAACTTCATCAAGTTCGAAAGATACAGTATTCGACAATCAGGTAGCTCTGGGTGCCGATGATGACAATGACAATGATGATGATGATAACAACCATGCTCAACTTTCTTCACATAATATACAAATAGGAGCAGTGGTTGATAATGTTGATGAGATATTTCCAGATTTTGACGCTCCACAGACTTGTCCAAGTCTGCATTCTTTATCATTTAATGGTGATGACTTTGGAGCCAGACCTGATGATTATGATCGTATGCTGGAAGACTTGTCAGATATTCCAGAAGAAGGAGGAGATGAGGGAGTTGAAGTAGAAAATGCTGAGAGGTTGAGTGAAAAGGAAGTAGAAGAATATGGTGAGTGTGTGAGTGGAGCACAAAATCAAGATCAAGCTCCTATCATAGCGGATACACATAGCTGGGCACCCAAATCTGCTATTGACATTCATTCGTTGAATGTTGATATTGAAGAAGACATAGCTAACCCAGCTACGCACTTGTATACCCAATTTGACCACTCAACTGGTTCTCAACAACCAGCTGTTTCATTTCAACACGGGGACTTAGCACATCTGCTATCTACTTCTCACTTGGAGAATGTAGATATTGAAACAAGTAGGCYGCTRCCCCAGCCTACGACTTTGATTTTGTGCACCTCGAGTCTAGAGCCGATACACATAGGTACACAAGAGTCTCGAGCATCTGTTGCTCCAATTGCATTTCTTCGTTAACTAGCCGGAACAACCAGAGTGGTGTCGATTGATCTCCCACAAGGACCGGTCGTAAGTCCTACAAGTGCTATCACTATGCCAACACTGAACGTAGGCACAACAGTTTATTCAACTGTTGTCTCAACTGGTAATATAAGTGATCAAGGAGTTAGTTTACTAGACTTTATATCAAGGGAATATCTGGACGACGCCCTAAACGCTTTTCAAGACAATATGGATGCTCAGATTGCAAGTTTGAAAAGATTGTTGAAGGGGAAGGAGCAAGTAGATGAAGAACAATCATCTGCGGCATCACCACCGTTTGTACCTGAGCCTCCGACGGTACAGAGCAATCGGTGGACGAACTCAAATCCTTGTTGTATGCTAAGTTGATGTCATCTCAAAATCCCGATGCAGAAGATGCAGATTTGGTTGGGCTCCTACAACAACAAATTGATGAAAACCCCCCTGTTCGAGCCTCAGAGTTTTTGTCCTTTCAGGATGTGGTTACTTCTAGCTTCACCAAAGTTAGTAAGTTAATCACATCAAACACCCAAGTTCTTAAAAGCTCAATTGATGGCCTTTCTGAACGTGTATCTATCCTAGAAGAGACTTGCAGAGCTCAGGCCACCACACTCAAATGAAGGCATGATGACTCGGAAGATCCAGATCATCATGAGTGGAAGAGGAAAAGACAAAGGGTGGCTGAGTCGTCTGCTCAAGCTCTAAGTGTTGAAAGAGAGCCAGGTACTCAAGACGTTAATGTTGAAGGTTCTGCCCCGGAATCTACAAGGGAAAGAATCATTGAGGCGATAGTTGTGGAAGATGATGAAGAGTTGGAGGCAAGTCCAGCGATCGAGCCAATGGTTGAAAAGTCGGCGGACTCCACGGTAGGAACAAGGTTGCTCCTGGACTTGTCGGCCAATGTCGGATTTAATGATGTTTTTGCTACTATATTGGGTGGAGAACATGATTTCGGAGAAGACATAGAAAATATTGATGAATCATCTGTGTTATATTTTGACTTTGAAGCTAACATCAATGATGAAGACACAGTATTCCCATTTCAGGGTGATCGTCAGACTTTGCCGGAACCATCCACTGCAGTTGAAGCCGGTGCATCCGATACTCCCAGAGAGCCTTTTCATCCGACTGATATTTTTACGAAGAATTATATGCCATTTGAAATTCATGCCAATGTTCCATGTAACGCCCCAACCCACACATTGCATGTAATACATATTTCATACAAAGGAAATACATAATATTATTCCATTCGGGTCCCTTAGTACAAGAATCTAACATGACCAATTACAAGGTCCAAAATTTCGAAATACATTTCTTGTACAAATTAATCAAAACAGATCTTCAAGCAGAAGCGCATAAAAGAAAATATTACACCTTCCCCTTCCCCTTACTGTCCGAACCTCCTGCAACACATAGTAAAAATCACAAAACGAGGGTTAGACCGAAAGGTCTAGTGAGATACCCTATTTATGTTATTGCATGGTGAAAATCACCAAAACCTTTAGCAAAAAATATCATTTCATATATATAACAAATATATGAAAATGTAGTACCAGATCTTTTCCATTTATCAAGCAAAGCATTATGCTTATTCAAATCTCAAAACTCTAAACCTATCAGGTTCCACATAATGCCACTTTTAAACCTTTTCTTAACCAACAAGGTTATTTAAAGCTTCAGGCCAATTCTGACATTTTTCTCCTCAATAACATCCAAACTATGATTTCCAATAAGAACCTTGATCCTAAATCTTTAAGTCACAAAGAAATAAAGACTCCGGACCACGGTAGTCTTAAAGGATATAATATAATGAGTTATATCATACAACATACATACAAATGATGCCCTTATATC
>NW_020200808.1:74893-94992 GCF_001531365.2 Cynara cardunculus var. scolymus
TATGCCACCCTTATCCCATGGTACTCCTCTCCTTGATATGCCACCCTTATCCCATGGTACACCTCTCCTTGATATGCCACCCTTATTTCCTCATCAAAATATTTTCACAGAATAATTTCAAATAAACCGCAGCCATTTAAAATTATTATCAGTACAAAAATATTTCTTTCAAAACTTCCTTTTTATGATAAAATAACATTTCTCATTGAAAACACAACATTACCTCAAATCCGGTCAACTTTGACTTAGCCGGACTTCAAATCCGGTCTACTTTGACTTAGCCGGACTTCAAATCCGGTCAACTATCCGGACAACACAGCCTAAGCTTTGTCCGATTTAACACTTGAAAAAATTTCAACTTTGTCCGGATAAGAAATCCGGTCAATACCCCGCATATAGCTTAGACGATTTATCACTTAGAATATAAACCATCTTTGTCCGGATAACATGTCCGGTCAATACCCCGCTCACTACTTAGCCGATTTAAAGTAATACCGCCACTATTGGGTCGTATTCTTACTTCTCAGTTTAAAAAGATGACTTTTCTTACCAATCATAACCCGATCAACACTTAACCGATTTAAAACAATTCGGACAACAAATAGTCCACCCTTTGTCCGATTTAAAACAATCCGGACAACAAATCGTCGACCCTCTGTCCGATTTAAAACAATCCGGTCAAACCTTGTCCGGTTTACTATCCGGATAAACACTTAGAGCAAAAAGACTGATTTCTATCCAAATTCAAACAAAATTCATATGAAACCAATAATAATCTTTATGCAAAAGGGTTTTAGAAACTACTCACCTTAATAAGATTTTGAAACCAAACACTTGAAATCAAATCTTGAATCTCCAGACAAGATATCCGGTCAACTCTTTTCTCTTTTTAAATCGCACAACTTTGCCAAAGCAAGAAGAGAAAATATGGAGGCTCAACCTCCCTTTTTATACTTTCCAAATCAGGAAAGTCGGCTAACAGCCCCTTTTTCTTATTCACACTATATTATACACTTATGCATACATGCATGCATACATATATTATGTATATATATATATATATATAACATATGCATATTTCATACTATGCATATTTTCACATACCAGCATGATCAAATATAACAATTTATCATGCTATCACGTAATCATTTAATCAGATAATCACATATTAATTACCTTGGGTGATAATCAGGACCCGGTTATCACATTCCAGGATATGACAGGGCTAGAATCCGAGTGCCTTATCTTGAAGACATCTATTTTGGCATCTTCCTCTGATATCGTAAAGCTCTAAGTGCTGATAAGATTCTTAGTATCCACAAGGAAACCAAAGAATATCATTTGGAGTACAAGCACTTCCTAAAGCCAAGCGTCTCCCTATCAGTGAAGTAAGAACCAAACATCGAGTTGTGTCAATTAAACAAATTGATGCTGTTAGCTCAATTATTCCTATTTTGTAAAAGTATAGAAAAAGTATACTGCAAGTCTTGATAGAGGGATAACTCCACAGAAGACCACAGAGGACTAACGACAGAAGCCGTTTGATCGGTCAAGTTAAGAGKGGCAGAACCTCTGGTATGTCTCACAGAGGTTCTGGAAAATAGTCCTCTGTAATATAGAACATGAAAGTCAATTAAAGCAGAGCCTCTGAGATGGCTCATAGAGGGGCTACGGATTTCGTCTTCGATGAAGTTTCTGTTCCATCAGTTTTCGAAGGTTGTTAGCTGCATGTGCTTCTCACGTGACTAGGGAATAATCGACTTTATTTGGACGGCTCAGATGAAGACACGCGTCAAGATCTGGTCTCTAAGGTCGTTAGGAACTAGTATAAATAGCGGATAGGAAGTGCTTGTACTCCAAATGTAATCGTCAAATTTTCAATCGAATAAATTGAAAAACCTTTGGAGCAAATCTCTCGTGTTCATCTTCTTCATCAATACTGTGTGTTTTTAATACTCTGTTTTGCTCTTATTATTACATCCGCTGCACTTCATTGTTCAAGAGCTTTTCTTGAGTATTAGATCAATATCAAAGCTGAATTTAAGATCCATCAATTGGTATCAGAGCGGGAATTGAATTATTATTCGGTTAATTCTGCTTTTGGTATTAATCTGTGTTTTCTAGAACACCAGTTTTCTTCAGATTACCCTGTTTCACTCCTATTAAATCAGTTTCATCTTGTTCTCATTTTCCCTCTTCAAATTTCAATGGCGAACTTGGTTAATACCTCGTTCATGAGTACTGGATCTCAATCAAAGCCTCCCACGCTTTATCCGTGAGGAATATCCGGAATGGAAAGTACGCATGATCAAATTTCTGGAGGGGATTCACTCCAAAATTTGTGAATTTCTCTACAATCCTCCATATGTGCCAATGAATTTGATTCCAAGAGTTCCAGCTACTGGTACAACCCCTGAAGTTTCTGAGCATTATGAGCCAAGACCTATTGCTAATTGGAGCGATGAAGACAAGATATTGGTTGATTTGGGAAGCAAATGCAAAAGGTTGTTAATCATGGCAATACCTCATGAGATCTTCAAATGTATTGATCACTGCAATTTGTCTATGGACATTTGGGCATAATTGGAGAAACAAATCGAAGGAGGGAAGAAGACTCTCAAGAACAATCGAGCCATTTGCATTGATGAATATCATAACTTCAAGGCTAAGGAGGGTGAATCCCTGTCAGACACATACTCCAGGTTTAATTCCTTAATTAGCAATTGCAAAAGGTATGGAGTGATGAGAACTGCAGAGGACAACAACTCTCTGTTCTTGAAGAGCCTTGGAATCGAATGGATGCATTTAACCATGTCAATGAAGGCCACCTTGGATTTAGAAGTATGGACTTTGGCTGACTTATTTGGTTCTCTCAAAAGTAAAGAGCCTCAAGTACTTCAAATGAAGAAGAACTATGGTGGTCCGCTTGCTCTGGTTGCAGAGGACGGTAGCTCTGGTAAGGGGAGAGAAACAAAGAAGGAAGAGAAGGAGAAGAAGAAGAAAAAGAAGATTCTGATAGCAGAGAGTGAGGAGAGTTCTRAAGAAGAAGTCACGATGAAAGAGATGATGAAGACTCTGGCATTGATAACCAGAGAATATAGAAAGGGTGGGAAAAGAAAGAGTACAAGAGTTTCAACAGAACAAACTTAACAGAAGGTGGTAGATCTGATGCAAGTGAGAAGGAGTAGAAGCCTTCACAGAAGATAGAGGAGCAAAAGAAGGAATAGACGAAAGAAGGATGTTTTAGATGTGGCAAGCCAGGCCACTTTGCTACCGAATGTTGTTTAAAAGGGCTCAAGGCTCCACAGAGGGGTCCAAGAGATGCAGCCTTCTACAAAAAGAAGGTTGAGTACTATCAACATAAGTCTCTGCTAGCTCAATCTAGTGAGTTAGTCACTGATGAATCCTCTGATGAAGATGATCAGAAGGGTCTTCTTGCTTGGGAAGACTCAGACACAGAGGATGAGTTCTTCTGTGGGATGGCAAAAATCAACTATGACTCTTCTGAATCAAATGACCAAGAGGTTTCTACTTCTTACTCTTCGGAATCAATTGATCTATACACAGAGATCATTGATAATCTTGATTCATGCCATTTGGAACATTACAAACTTAAAGAAAAAATTTCCTTCTGTGAAAAAGAAGTCATTCTTCTCACAGAGGAAAGAAATAAATTTTTTAAAATGTTCCAAGAAGCTCAAACGAACTTTGTAAATTTGGAAAAATCTTCAAAAGAAAAGTATGCCGAAATTCAAAAGGAGTTAAAAAACAAGGTTAATGAGTTAAGGAAGGTAGAGCATGAGAAATGCAATGTTACTTCTGTCAAAGAATWCTYCCAAAAAGAAAGAGAATTTTTGCATCAAGATGTTCTTGACAGAGAGCYCAAAATTAGAAAGTTTCAAGAGGCTCAAAATGTTTATAAAAAGATCAAAGTTAATATGGGGAGAAGAGGACTGGGTTTCTCAGAATTCGATAACAAACCAGGTTTTAAATCTAACAAAACTCTTGAGAATACCTTTAGATCTTCAAAAAATCTTAAAAGTAACACCCCAGATTCTAAATCCATTTTCAAAAGAAGAAGGCTTTTGGTTGCTCCAGAATCAAGAACTCCTTTAATAATGGAGAATGTAGCTCTTGAAGACTATATTGACTCTTTCTCACCTTCTGAAAAGAAGGATTCCATTCCAAGGAAATTTATGAGACAGAGTCAGATAGGAATTTTTAAGTTTGGACAACCAGAAACTCAAGAAGACTGTGCTTTTGTGTGTACAATTCATCCTCTTGAGAGAAAGTTATCCTTAGAGGCTCTTAATTTTTTTTCAAAACACATCACAGAAGCTACGAATGTTAACTCAAATTTCCCARAGCTCTCTGAAAATGATACTTCTAAGCATGAATATGCCTCAGATCATGAAGAAAGTCCTACACAAGTTGTAGAAAYTRATATTGATCTTGAGAAAAGAAAGAAGGAAAATCAAAGACAAAGTAACTCTCAATGCTCTTCCTCCGCAACTCAAAGACCAAATTACACATGGCAACAATTGAGAAAATGGCCTCAATCTAACACTACTTCTGTCTCAGTAAATGCAGGAAAACCAAAGAGGGGATCAAAACATAGGAGAATAAAAATCGATTTCAAACAGCAGCCTAGAATAGGGAAGGAATCTTGTAAAGAGAAGCCCATACCTAAGAAGGGCTCTAATAATAAAAACTCTGTACCCTTCTTTGACGATTTTAATGAAAATTTTAAGAAAGCTTCTTTTAATGTTACCTTCTGTGATTGTTTCAATATTATGTATGCTCTATCTAATTATATTCACCATTCTTCCTGTCTGGTCTCTCACCCCAAGAACCATGGATCCGGGGTGAACAATAGACAAGTTGGCAATTCTTCTAAGAACAATAAGACCAAACCAAAAGATGCTATGGCATACTTCAAACATGCTAATTTTAAGGGACCCAATTGGAAGTGGGTACTCAAATTAAACTTTCTCAAAATGCAGAAGAAGCAGCATGTGTCTACTTGGGTCGTTGACTCAGGATGCTCGACACATATGACTGGCACCTTAGAGCTTCTGTCATCATACCGAAAGAAAGAAGGAGGTTCTGTTGTATGTCTTGTTTTTAAATTATCTCTTTTTGTATATAGTTTTACTTCTTCATTAACCTTCACTTGTTTTATTAGTTAGTAGGTTTGCCTGGCAGAGTTATGCAAGGTTTGAGGGGGAGTATGTGCTTCAAAAGGAATAAAACCTATCGAAGAAGAAAAATGTCTTTTATCACAGAAGTCTTTTCACAAATCCTCTGTGATAACTCTCAGAGGCTCTTTGAAAGGATCCTTTGTCGATACCTCTTCTTAGGATTTTAAATGGTTTTTAGTTTGAGGGGGAGCCATGGAAGCTGGCTTCAAAGGGCAGTTTTGAATTGAAAATCAAAACCTCAGAAGGTGCCAAAAGTTTTGAAGTATCTTGATCTCAGAGGTCAACTTATCAGAACCTCTGGCGCTTCTATCAGAGGTTATGTGGGTCTGAACTGAGCAAGTACTCATCTCTCTGAGGATTTTCAAACCGTTTAGGTAAATAAAGGTGTAACATGTTAGAAGGCCCCGCACATATCACAGAGGCTCTGTTACCCTTAGGCCTCTGAGAGAACTCAATTCTATAGTTTTCTATTATGGATATGGTGCGCGTGGTTATATGGATAAGGGTTAAAGTTGACCACGCGCGTGTCAGAAACGGGGGCGCACGTCATCAATCGTGCGTCTTCCCAACACCGCGTGTCATATTTTTTATTTGTCTCTCCTAATAGCCACTCATCACGATATATCACCAACGAAACGGTTCGCTTTCAAAATTCCTCCCTATAAATACTTTTTCCCCCCCAACATAAACCCCTTCACTTCTCCAAAATACTACGACGAACCTCAAGCTTTCAAGCAAAACCTGCAACAATGTCTTCAAGCTCATATGCCTCCATTCAATCTGTGAATGACTCAAGCGACAACGAAGTAAATCTATCACAGGCACTCACTTCTCATGCCCTATCGGTCTTCCAAAATCGATATGAGATAGTGGTACTTGTAAAGAAACCTAACAACTACTATTTCGCTCCCTCACCAACTGGCTTCCCTGAATACACATATCCTCTTCTCGAAATCCTTCGCAATCACCCTATATATTACGCTCTCACAGCAACTAAACCTACCCCAGAAACCTATATTACCCAATATTTGCCTAGTTCATACTTTTGTACCCTGGAGAATTCTGGATTTAGCATAGTAGGTTATGTTTCACACCCTACTGTCAAATCTCTTGTTCCAATGGAAATGAATGTAAATACCCTGCGCACAGCCCTGCATCTACCTTTCCTGGAAGATCTTAATTTGGATACTTTCGTTCCATCTCCTACAGACACAAAATTGATCGAGTTCCTTGAATTTCACTCCTACACAGCAAAGACAAGAATCGTAAAAAAGACTGAATTCAAAAGGAAGGGCCTTCCCCTATGTGGAACACTCTGTTCTCAATAATTAATTGTTGTTTAACAGGGAAGGTCGGCAGCCACGACCAAGCTTCACATGCCATGCTTTCCATCGTTTACGGAAACTACTTCAATCTACCCCTGGATTACGCACAACTCAACTATGATGATATGGTGAGTCTTATCAAAAAGAAGTGTGCTACTCAAAGGGGTGAGAAATCAAAGGTGAAGGCACAGAAGAAAGCCAAAGAAGACCTCAATCACCCAAACTTAATCCTACAGAGGTTCTTTGGCTTGGTCATTGGAGATATGATAGCAGAGAAGCTACCCTCTGCAGAGCCAAATGCACGACTATACCCAATGAAGGAGTTCCACCCTACTGAGCATGAGCTAGGGTACAGAATCCCAAGGCCACTATCAAAAGCCATGCTCAAATACCTTAGCAGAGGAGATAGGAGAGCGTATAGACATGGATACAGTAGACCAGAGCCGGTCCCTGAAACCCCTCCATGCATAGGTATCCCCATAGGAGGGAGAGTGCATAAAATGAGGGTTGAGGGAAGAAGGGAGGAGCCTGCAGAGGCTAGGGAGATGAGTGACGAAAGACCGAGGGTAGTTAGTCCCCCACGAAGCACTAAGAAGGCAAAGAAGACTCAGAAGGATGTTGATCCTTCTGAGAAAAGGAAAGGGAAGAAGAGACCCGCAGAAGAAGAGGGTCCAAGCAGTTCTCTCCCAAAACCGAAAAAGAAGAAATCGAAGAAGGCCCAATCCACAGAGGTTGAGGTCACAGAGGCTGAAATCCAAGAAAGCCCAGCAGAGGCAAAGGAAAAAAAGGGCAGACCCCCATCCCCAGAGTCGAAGGCTCTTCTTCCAAACTTGCAAAGATACCGGAAGAAACGTCCAAGGGTACGTTTGACGCTCTAGTAGGAACTGTCAAGCCAATCCTACCAGAGGGGTCTACCTAGAGGCCTATACTCGAAGAAGAATCCAGAACGCAGAGTCTGCCACAGTGGGGAGGGTATCTTAGATCATTGAATCCATGAACAAGATTCCTACACAAAGAGTGCGCACATAGCCCATAACCACTGTTGAGGAGATTCTACGATGGCGTTACACGTCCACGGCCACAGAGCCCCTTTATGACCCAGAGCTAACAGGAATGCCCTCTGCCATTGCAAAGTTCCACTTCTCGAAACTCACCAGGCCACAAGAGCAGGTCTTCTCAGAGCATGTGATCACTTCACTCGAAACCATTTCTCCACGCACTATGCTAAAGAAGACCATGCTATACACTCAATACGTGGTGAAGAGGGATGATGGTAACCTTTACTCTATCACAGATGCTGACCTCCACAACCTCTGCGTATTTGACCTAATATTCTTACACAAGATCTTGAATAAATACATGGAGAGGAGGTCAACATATTCGATTTTTTCTGAAGGCTGATTGAGGTAATACGCGCTCAAGTCAAATTCTACAGCCAGAAAGATTTTGACATCGCTATGAGGTTGGCCCAGCCAGATCKGAAAATTTCTCCTCCAAAGAATAGACCCAGTTGGCTGCTTAGATTTCATCCCAACACCATTGTCCACAATCCCATCTTTGGGTTTGTTTTCTTGGACAAGGATGAGATTCTAAGATTCTTYGATCCRAAAGAGAYGCACAAGTATTACACAGAGTCTCTCGAGTGGGTGTTCAACTTGGTGGTGACAGAGGTGCAGAAAGGGAGAATAAGGGCGGATGAAGTGACCAACCTTCTGGAAACAATCAAGATACAAGTCTCCTTCAGAGAATGGATTTTCAAGGTCTACAAGATTGTCAAGACTGACCTGCAATATGCCGTAGACGATTTTCCAAACTCTACTGTGGAGTAATCTCTTGTAATAGTGTAGGCCTGCACTATCTTTTAATTCTTTCAGTATTGTAATTCTTTTTTCAGAGGATGAGATTAATCTCCTCTTGTATTTTTTCATAAGTAAATTATTGCACCCAACTGTCCAAAATTACTTTTTCATACTTAGGGGGAGATTGTTAGCTCAATTATTCCTATTTTGTAAAAGTATAGAAAAAGTATACTTCAACTCTTGACAGAGGGATAACTCCACAGAAGACCACAGAGGACTAACGACAGAAGCCGTTTGATCGGTCAAGTTAAGAGTGGCAGAACCTCTGGTATGTCTCACAGAGGTTCTGGAAAATAGTCCTCTGTAATATAGAACATGCAAGTCAATTACAGCAGAGCCTCTAAGATGGATCACAGAGGGTCTGTGGATTTCGTCTTCTGTGAAGTTTATGTTCCATCAGTTTTCGAAGGTTGTTAGCCGCATGTGCTTCTCATGTGACTAGGGAATAATCGACTTTATTTGGACGACTCAGATGAAGATACGCGTCAAGATCTGGTCTCTAATGTCGTTAGGAACTAGTATAAATAGCGGATAGGATCTTTGTAATCAGTAAGCTTCCAGTATTGTAATCGTCAAATTTTCAATTGAATGAATTGAAAAACCTTTGGAGCAAATCTCTCGTGTTCATCTTCTTCATCAATACTGTGTGTTCTTAATACTATGTTTTGCTCTTATTATTACTTTCGCTACACTTCATTGTTCAAGAGCTTTTCTAGAGTATTAGATCAATATCAAAGCTGAATTTAAGATCCAACAGATGCTTAAAGACTTCTCAAAGTCTGGTATCCAGTATTCATGGTGACACGACAAGATGGTAAGGTTTGGGGATTTAGTGAAGTTGACTTCTCAAACTTGTATTTAGAAGACCTGGAGTATATCTACCATGAAATCCGAAACATGATAAATAGAAAAGATGGAGCTCTTGTTGCCCTTAGTGCAATTAAAAGGTTTATGTGCAGTCACGTCAAAGTTGTTATGGTTATTGATGTTCAAATGGGACTGGAAGATAGTCAAATAATTATTAATTTGAAGAGACCTAATCAAGGACTGGAAGACATTGAAGCTTATCTACTTTACATGATTCTTGAACAACCGGAGTTTGGGGTGATATATGATGATGAGGGTTGAATAAAGAAGTTTATGAGGTTTAGTGAGCTGAACAAATTCTCTGATGGGACTATTCAAATGGTGAGACGGGCACTGGATACGAGGAGAGTTAATAATGGTAAAGCTGCGGAGTCGGAGAGGATGAGTTCAAAAGATAGATATTTGTTGATCAATGCCCTGAATCTTCTTGAGGAGAAAATTCAATATCAGAATGCATTAAGAGGGCTGGAGAAACTTCTCGGACTCGGAAAGACAAGATTTACGAGAGTTTGAACTTGAATCCAAAGGGGGATAATGTTGGGTTCAAGTATGTGCGTTAAAAATTGTATTCATGTTCCCCCTTTTAATATGCTTTGTTATAGTTAGGTCTAATGCTTTTCTTAGTATAAATAGTCATTAGCCTTGTAATTGTCATTAACATCTGTAACTTCTGAGATTAGTGCTGTAATTGTGACTAGAAATTCTCTCAAGAAATTTACACAAGATTTGGTGATCATTTCTTTCTAAATTTCATTTTGTTTTTAATTCTTGAAGATTTGATTCAGATTTGTATGATTTGGGCTTTTCAACTTACTGCGGTCTAATCAGATTAATTATGATCCATTTATTGTCATTTTGACCCAAATGACTCGATTATACAAAATAGGCCCGTTGTGGCTCAATTAGACTCAAATAGGAGAAATAAGACCATGATAACCATTAAGGTCTAAACAAACTAAATATGGCCCATTTAATGTCATTTTGACCAAATTAGACTCCTTATGAGGAATTGAGACCATTAAACCCATTAGGGTCTAAAAAGACTAATAATGACATAGTTTGAGTCATGTTGACCCAATTGGACTTCTTAAGGAGAAAGAGGCCAATTATATCCACCAACACCAAATGGACCCTCAATCACTCCAATCAATGTCAAATTAGACTAATTATGACGAATTTGGCATATTATACCAATTAAGGTCTGATCAAACTAAATACGACCCACATCGTGTCATTTTGAGCCAATTAGAATCGTTACGGATAAATTGGCCTATTAACCTTACTAGGGTCTAATCAAATTAATTAGGATCCTTTTTGAGTCATTTTGACCCAAATAACTCGATTATACTAAATTGGCCCGTTATGGCTCAATTAGACTCAAATAGGAGAAATAAGCCCATCATAACCATTAAGGTCTGAACAAACTAAATATGGCTCATTCAGTGTCATTTTGACCCAATTAGACTCCTTGTGGAGAATTGGGACCATTAAACCCATTAGGGTCTAAAAAGACTAATTATGACCTACTTTTAGTTGTGTTGACCTAATTGGACTTCTTAAGGAGAAATAAGCCAATTGTATCCACCAACACCAAATGGACCCTCCATCACTCCAATCAATGTCAATTTAGACTAATTATGACGAATTTAGCATATTATACCCATTAAGGTCTGATCAAACCAAATACGACCCAATACGTGTCATTTTGAGCCAATTTGAATCCTTACAGATAAATTGGCCTATTAACCTTACTAGGGTCTAATCAAATCAATTAGGATCCATTTTGTGTCATTTTGACCCAAATGCGATTATACTAAATAGGCCCGTTATGGCTCAATTAGACTCAAATAGGAGAAATAAGCCCATGATAACCTTTAAGGTCTGAATAAACTAAATATGGCACATTCAGTTTCATTTTGACCCAATTAGACTCCTTGTAGAGAATTAGGACCATTAAACCCATTAGGGTCTAAAAAGACTAAATATGACCTAGTTTGAGTCACGTTGACCCAATTGGACTTCTTAAGGAGAAATAGGCCAATTGTATCCACTAACACCAAATGGACCCTCAATCAATCCAATCAATGTCAAATTAGACTAATTATCACGAATTTAGCATATTATACCATTATGGTCTGATCAAACTAAATACGACCCAATTTGTGTCATTTGAGCCAATTAGAATCCTTATGGATAAATTGGCCTATTAACCTTACTAGTGTCTAATCAAATTAATTATGATTCATTTTGTGTCATTTTGACCCAAATGACTCGATTATACTAAATAGGCCTATTATGGCTCAACTAAATGCAAATAGGAGAAATAAGCCCATGATAACCATTAAGGTCTGAACAAACTAAATATGGCCCATTTAGTGTCATTTTGACCCAATTAGACTCCTTGTGGAAAATTGGGACCATTAAACCCATTAGGGTCTAAAAAGACTAAATATGACCTTGTTTGAGTCGCGTTGACCCAATTGGACTTCTTAAGGAGAAATAGACCAATTGTATCCACCAACACCAAATAGACCCTCAATCAATCCAATCAATGTCAAATTAGACTAATTATCACGAATTTAGCATATTATACCATTAAGGTTTAATCAAACTGAATTAGTCTTTTTAGACCCTAATGGGTTTAATGGTCCCAATTCTCCATAAGGAGTCTAATTAGGTCAAAATGACACTGAATGGGCCATATTTAGTTGAGCCATAACGGGCCTATTTATTATAATGGAGTCATTTGGGTCAAAATGACACAAAATGGATCATAATTCATTTGATTAGACCCTAGTAAGGTTAATAGGCCAATTTATCCATAAGGATTATAATTGGCTCAAATAACATAAATTGGGTCGTATTTAGTTTGATCAGACCTTAATGGTATAATATTCTAAATTCATGATAATTAGTCTAATTTGACATTGATAGGAGTGATTGATGGTCCATTTGGTGTTGTGGGATAAAATTGGTCATTTTCTTCTTAAGAAGTCCAATTGGGTCAATAGGACTCAAACTAGGTCTTAATTAGTCTTTGTAGACCATAATGGGTTTAATGGTCCCAATTCTCCATAAGGAGTCTAATTTGGTCAAAATGACAYTAAATGGGCCATATTTAGTTTGTTCAGACCTTAATGGTTGTCATGGGCTTATTTCTCTTATTTGAGTCTAATTGAGCCATAACGGGCCTATTTAGTATAATCGAGTCATTTGAGTCAAAATGACAATAAATGGATCATAATTATTATGACCTAATTTGAGTCGTGTTGACCTAATTGGATTTCTTAAGGAGAAATAGGCCAATTATAACCACCAACACCAAATGGACCCTCAATCACTCCAATCAATGTTAAATTAGACTAATTATGACTATTTTAGCATATTATACCCATTAAGGTCTGATCAAACTAAACACGACCCAATTTGTGTCATTTTGAGCCAATTAGAATCCTTACGGATAAATTGGCCTATTAACCTTACTAGGGACTAATCAAATTAATTAGGATCCATTTTGTGTCATTTTGACCCAAACGATTCGATTATACTAAATAGGCACGTTGTGGCTCAATTAGACTCAAATAGGAGAAATAAGCCCATGATAACCAATAAGGTCTGAACAAACTAAATATGGCTCATTCAGTGTCATTTTGACCCAATTAGACTCCTTATGGTGAATTGGGACCATTAAACCCAATAGGTCTAAAAAGACTAATTATGACCTAGTTTGAGTCATGTTGACCCAATTGGACTTCTTAAGGAGAAATTGGACAATTTTATCCACCAACACCAAATGGACCCTCAATCACTCCAATCAATGTCAAATTAGACTAATTATCTCGAATTTAGCATATTATACCATTAAGGTCTGATCAAACTAAATACGACCCAATTCGTTTCATTTTGAGCCAATTAGAACCCTTATGGATAAATTGGCCTATTAACATTACTAGGGTCTAATCAGATTAATTACGATCCATTTGTTGTCATTTTGACCCAAATAACTCGATTATACTAAATAGGTCCGTGATGGCTTAATTAGACTCAAATAGGAGAAATAAGCCCATGTTAACCATTAAGGTCTGAACAAACTAAATATGGCTCAGTCAGTGTCATTTTGATCCAATTAGACTCTTTATGGAGAATTGAGACCATTAAACCCATTWGGGTCTAAAAAGACTAATTATGACCTAGTTTAAGTCGTGTTGACCCAATTGGACTTCTTAAGGAGAAATAGGCCAATTATATCCACTAACACCAAATGGACCATCAATCACTCCAATCAATGTCAAATTAGACTAATTATGACGAATTTAGCATATTATACCCATTAAGGTCTGATCATACTAAATACGACCCAATTCGTGTCATTTTTTAGCCAATTAGAATCCTGATGGATAAATTGGCCTAACAGTCTAATCAGATTAATTATGATCCATTTATTATCATTTTGACTCAAATGACTCGATTATACTAAATAGGCCTGTTAGGGCTCAATTAGACTCAAATAGGAGAAATAACCCATGATAACCATTTTGAGTCGTGTTTACCCAATTGGACTTCTTGAGGAGAAGTAGGGCAATTATATCCACCAACAACAAATGGACCATCAATCACTCCAATCAATGTCAAATTAGACTAATTATCTAAAATTTAGCATATTATACCATTAAGGTCTGATCAAACTAAATACGACCCAATTCGTGTCATTTGGAGCCAATTAGAACCCTTGTGGATAAATTTTACTAGGGTCTAATCAGATTAATTATGATCTATTTGTTGTCATTTTGACCCAAATGACTCGATTATACTAAATAGGCCCGTTATGGCTCAATTAGACTCAAATAGGAAAAATAAGCCCATGATAACCATTAAGGTCTGAACAAACTAAATATGGCCCATTCAGTGTCATTTTGATCCAATTAGACTCTTTATGGGGAATTGAGACCATTAAACCCTGTTGATTCTCTCTCTCAATGATTTGATAATAATCCCTTTTCACGTATACGTTGTATTTATGTTTTTTCATTTTCAGTTCCAGCAATCTTCAAGAAGACAACACTCACACCAAAGAACCTTCAGCAAACATTGAAGACTGAAACTGAAGATTAGAGACCGGCGAGTACGTGATCTGAAGCGGTAGCCTGTGATTACAAGCCTGTCTACATATGTATGAAGACTGCTTAAGCTTCAGTGAATGATGATGAGACCTTCTGGTCATTCCAGCATTCAACGATCAAAGGAAGCTTGCTTAGCTAGACTGTTGTTGTCTTGTCCTTATCCACACAAAGGACAAAACCCATACCTCTACGAAAGTTAGTACGGTATGGAGCCGACTAGTCGACTCTTTGTCCACCAACTTTAGGTAAGGATGTCTGCTCATGAATAGTGCTTTTTGTACTATTCATTGTAACAAAGGACAAGCCTTCCTCTTAAGGCTTGACACGCACTCTAACCCTACCATATTGCATTAAATGAACATTTAACGCACTGGGTATAAATAGAAGTGTTTCTTCTCCATGCAGAGCACGCGCAACTCACTCTCTAACCCTGATTCTTACTTCAAGCATTTTCTAGCTTAAGTAAAGGATCTTCTTTACAGCAATTTCTTTTCTTGTAATTTGCTAAGGTTTTGTGTGTAACAAAAGATTGTGTAGATAGGTTTTTATCATCTTATCTTTCCGCAAACAATCTTGTAAAATCTGTATTGATCTTCTCTAT
This sequence comes from Cynara cardunculus var. scolymus, assembly GCF_001531365.2. Classification (NCBI taxonomy): domain Eukaryota; kingdom Viridiplantae; phylum Streptophyta; class Magnoliopsida; order Asterales; family Asteraceae; genus Cynara; species Cynara cardunculus. The sequence continues at coordinate 89,867 of NW_020200808.1, forward strand.
CAATATATATTTTAAATTTGAAAATACTGTGTTTGTATTCATCCCCCTCTTCTACAAACTGTTTCTCTTCTTGTAGACCCTCACGGGACCAACAAGTGGTATCAGAGCAGTGTTTTCTTTCTTCTCTTGTGTTTTGCTGTTTTCTGTATTAGTTTATCTTCTTTCTTAGATAACTTTACCGCTTACAAATGGCTTTACAAATTGCAAACACACACAAGATAATGGCTCTCTTGCCAAACCTCCCTAGTTTGTCCGTGACAACTGGAGTCTCTGGAAGAACCGGATGTCCCTCTTTCTGGAAGGTGTGGATCCTGAAATTCCACATTACATAGAAAATGGACCATATATTCCATTTGCTATTACTCCAGTTGTTCCAGCAATAGCTACGACTATCGCGATTCCTGAACGGCAGATTCCAAAGCTTCCACATTAGTGGAGCGATGAGGACAAGAAGAAGATAACTATAGACATGCATGATCGGTCTATAATAGCTATGTCTCTTCCCGATGACATTTATCACTCAGTGATGAAACTCAAAACCTCTAAATCAATGTGGGATACACTCTGTGTCCAATATGAAGGAACCACTTAGGTTCAGGAGACTAGAAAGATGAATCTAGTAAGACAATATGAAAGCTTTCTCTATGGAATGTCTGAGACGATGTCTGAAGTACATTAGAGATTTAACTGCCTTCTTATTGATCTTAGGGCTGTCGGCAGGGAATATTCTAATTCTGAAACTTTGACTAAGTTTCTAGAATGCCTTCCTGAGTCTTGGGACACCTTTTCCTTGTGTCTCAAGATGTCAAATGACATATCCACTCTTTCTTTTTCTACTTTATACGGGATTCTGCTTAACCATGAGCAATCTCGTCAACTGAAAAGGAAATTTGTAAAAAAATCCAAGGAAATGAAAAGCTCTCCTTTAGCTTTGATCTCTGAAGCGTCTTTAGTTGAAACTTCTTCTACCCCTTTTGTTTATTCCCTTCCTCCCGTGGTCATCATGGAGATAGATTCTTCAGAGGACATTCTAGAATCTGATTTAACAAATTTTTATGAGTCCCTGGCACTCCTAACTAAGTCATTTAGGAGGTTCGCCAGTAAGAGTAATTTCCGTACATCTCCTCAGCTATCCCTCAAGGAGAAGCCAAAGTCTGAAAGAATAGACAAGGCTTCAGCTGCCTGCTACAACTGTCACCGGCCCGAACATTTTGCTGGTGAATGTAGATCAAAGAAGACTGCAACGCCATCTTCTAACGCTCCTTCCTCCTCAGGACCAAAGATGAAAAGTACTTAAAACTAAAGGAAAAGTACAAGAAGATGAAGAACAACCAGCGAAAGGCTAAAGGCCTTATTGTTGAAGAGCATGACTGGGCTGAATCATCTAATGCATCATCTTCAGATGAAGAGGATAAAGCCTACGTCTTCTTGATGGCCATAGATACTGATGAAGGATCTTCTGAAGCATCTACCTCCTCTAAGCCATCTTCTTCTTCTACTCAGGTATGTTTCCTGAATGAACCCTCTTCTTCTTCTATTCTTTCTACACTAGATACGCTGAGGGTTGACCTTTACAATGCCCTCAATGGAAAATCGAAATCTGAGACGCTTAACGTTGATCTTCAAGAGCAATTGAAGATTTGCCATTCTAAGATCAAAGAGTTGACCTCTGTTGAGGAAAATCTTAAAGATCAGGTCATTGTAAACCAAACCATCTCTGTTGAACGTGAGAAGGCTATCGTTGAGCGTGAGCGAGCAATCGCTGAACTCAAGGCTACCATTGAAGGGTCATGCAAAGCTTCCATCAAGGCTTCTGAGATCATTAACGCTCAAATCCCCGCCAAGACTAAGACTGGTCTAGGATTCTCCTATGATCAGGAAGAATGTGTTAAAGACAGGACCATGCTCAAGTTTCGTACCTTCGTCTCTTCTATTCCCAACACTTATTCCTCTCAGTCCTCTTCCTTTACTGAGAGTCATCTTGAAGGAACTCCTTCGAGTTTTGGGTGCAAAGATAAAAGGAAATCCATTGTCACATCATCCCTTCCCAAGAAGTCTAACAAGTCTAATAGATCTAGGTCTATTCCTTCAACTTGTAAAGCTTCTTCTTCTTTAGGGACTAAGAAATCTGAATCGCATCAGAAATCTAAGTCACAGCTCAAGGTGAACTTTTCACCTAAGGAATCCAATTCCTCAAAGGTTCCTCCTAGAACCAATGAGAAGGGAATTCTTGGAGCTGGTCCCGCTTCTAGTGTGATAATTCCTGGCCCTAAAGCTACTCTTAGTTTTAGGAAGTGTAAACACTGTGGGGGGAACATATATTGCCAGCAAGTGTCCTTCTGCCGCCAAAGCTGGTTCACCAGCTAAGGGAAAGAAAGTAACCAAGGTTGAGAAATCAACCAAGGTGAAGAAAACCGTTGAAGCCTCTTCTTCAGGCTCAGCAAAGACAACTTCTGCTGCAAAGTCTTCAGCATCAGATGTTGTAATTCCATCCACTGAAGCCTCTTCTTCAGGCTCAGTGAAGACTTCCACTGAAACTACCTTAGTAGTGTCAAGGGTTGTTCCTCTTTCCATTCAAACCTCTTCAGGTTTAGTGATGCCATCTACTGATACTGATTCGTCAGCATCAGATGATGAAGCCTCTAACAAAGCTGGACCCCAATAGTTGGGTACCAATAGCAAATCTTATTATGTTTTCTCGATCAGGATGTCAAAGGCATATGGTATCTGGACAGTGGCTGTTCAAGACATATGATTGGAGATATATCTCTTCTATCTCACTTCAAGGAAGAAAGAGGACCTTCCGTAACCTTCGGTGGAAATGGAAAAGGATATACCAAAGGCTTTGGTATATATTATCCAATGGTGCAACAACTTTCAAACGTGTTGCATATGTTGAAGGACTGAAGCACAATCTTCTTAGCATCAGCGAACTGTGTGATAAATATTATACAGTTAAATTCTCAAAGAATTATTTTAATGTTTTTGACAAAGATGATATGGTTGCTCTAACCGGTTATCGCCTAGAGAACGTATATATCATCAACATGAATTCTCCTCTCACCGAGAGTAGCTGCTTCTTCTCCAAAGCCTCATCAGATATTAACTGGTTATGGCACAAACGGCTATCTTATCTCAACTTCAAGACACTCAATGAGCTGTCAAGAAATGATCTTGTCATAGGTCTTCCTCAACACTTGTTTGCAAAGGAATCTCTTTGCTCAGCATGTGAAAAAGGAAAACACACAAGAGCTAACTTCAAGTCGAAGCAAATCTCTTCAGTGACTACACACCTCTTCAACTATTGCATATGGATCTCTTTGGTCCTGTCAACGTGCAATCTTTAGCTAGAAAAAAGTTCACACTTGTCATTGTTGATGAGTATGCCAGGTACACTTGGGTATTCTTTCTCAGATCCAAGGATGAAGCACCTGAAGAAATCATTTCGTTCATCAAAAAGATAGAAGTACTAAATGATGTTAAAGTACGAGCTATCAGAAGTGACCATGGCACTGAATTCAAAAATAGTACTATGGATAACTTCTTTGAGGACAAGGGAATCTCTCACAACTTCTCTTCTGTGAGAACTCCTCAGCAGAATGGGGTCGCTGATAGAGGAAACCAAACAATTATTGAGGCTGCTCAATCAATGCTCAGCAAATCCCATCTCCCTACTCAATTCTGAGCTGAAGCTATCAACACCGCTTGTTTCACTCAAAACCGATCGCTGATCGCAAAAAGATTCAAGAAGATAGCCTATGAACTCTTCCATGGACGAAAGCCTTCCATAAGCTTTCTTCATATATTTGGTTGTACTTGTTATATTCTTAACAACCGTGACCAACTTGGAAAGTTCGATCCCAAAGCTGATGAAGGAATCTTTCTTGGATATTCGTCTGTATGCAAAGCCTTTAGAGTATTCAACAAACGAAGACAAACAATAGAGGAATCTATTTCATGTAACTTTTGACGAATCTCAGTCAGCTAATTCAAAACCCATCTCAAATAATGAGGATGAATTAGAGAACTGGATGATATCTCACTATGGACAACCTGAAGCTTCTTAAAGTTCTCCTCTTAACACTGAGTCTCCAGAAGCTGAAGATGATCCACTCATCATTCTAGTTACAGCTAGTCACTCCACTGCATCTTCTTAAGAGATCGCTGCAGTGCCCATTAGCTGTATACCTCCTTCTACTTCAAACACTGATCCATCAGTCAATGAAATGCCTTCAGTTTCTGAACCTGTTTCAGTCGCTGAATCTGAGGCTCCTTTGGCAATAGTCCCTATTGCTGAAGAAATTGCTGAAGCCTCATCTTCCATACCTAAACTTGTCTATTCAAATGAAGCTCCTCTACTGGCTCAACGATGTACTAAAAGCCATCCAATTCATCAAATTCTTGGTGATCCAGATGCAKGTATCAAGACACGTCGTGGTCTAGGTAATATATGTCTCTTCGTCAACTTTCTTTCTTTAGTTGAACCCAAGAAAATCAATGATGCTATCTCTGACCTAGTTGGGTTCTTGCTATGCAAGAATTGCTCATTGAGTTTGATAGGAACAAATTATGGTACCTTGTCCCACGTCCATCTGACAAATCAGTGATAGACACCAAATGGGTCTATCGCAACAAGTTGGATGAAGATGGTGTGGTAACCTGCAATAAAGCTCGACTTGTTGCTCAGGGTTATAGACAAGAAGAAGGAATCAACTATGACGAAACCTTCGACTAGACTCGAAGTGATTCGACTCTTTCTAGCCTTTGATGCCCATAGAGACTTCAAGGTCTTTCAGATGGATGTAAAGAGCGCTTTCCTTAATCAAAAACTTCAAGAGGAAGTTTATGTTGAAAAACCTCTAGGGTTTCTCGACCATAAGTATCCAAACCACGTCTATAGGTTGGATAAAGCTCTTTATGGGTTAAAACAGGCTCCTCGTGCCTGGTATGATACCCTTTCTTCTTTTCTCATCCCTGAGAAATTCTGTCCTGGAAAGATTGACCAGACCTTATTTCTTAGGAAAACTAAAGGTCATATCATTCTTGTCCAAATTTATGTCGATTATATTATTTTCGGTTCTACTAATCCCTCTTTATGTTTTCTTTTCGCTGAACGCATGAAGAAA
>NW_020200808.1:95324-96729 GCF_001531365.2 Cynara cardunculus var. scolymus
ATCGCTGTCAAACGCATATTCAGATATCTTAAGGGAACTCCTAATATGGGTCTTTGGTACCCTAATGGTTCAGGTTTTGACCTTATTGGTTATTCGGATAGTGATTTTCCAGGTTACAAAATTGATAGGAAAAGCACCACTAGAGGCTGTCAGCTTTTAGGTGGAAAGTTGGTGAGCTGGACAAGCAAAAAGCAAAATTCAATGTCCATATCAACAGCTGAAGCTGAGTATGTAGCCGTTGGTAGCTGTTGTGCCCAAATTCTTTGGATGAAAAATCAGCTATTGTGATAGCACCAGTGCTATTGCAATTGCAAACAACCCTGTAATTCACTCCAAGACCAAACATATTAAGATCCGATATCATTTTATCAGAGATCATGTTATGAATGGTGATATTGAACTTCACTTCGTTCCACCTGAGTATCAACTCGCTGACCTTTTCACCAAGTCTCTTGATGAGAGAATATTTAATATCTTGATCAGCGAATTGGGTATGTTGAACACTGAAGATTAATCTTATGTCATTAAACATCACTCAGTAAGTTAAATGATTCAGTGCTCTATCTCTAACACTGAACTATTGGTAAATATATTTATTCTCTCTAAGGTATGATTACTCTTCTCTTTTCTCAACTTAAAACTTTCATTGAAGCTTTCTCTTTTTCAGTGATAAATGTTTTAAAAGGTTGTCTCAGTGATTCTCTACACTCACCACATCATCAAGTATATCTTTATACTTATCTTAAAAGTCTAAAATATCACTGAATCATTTCTTATCAGAGATCATAACGTTTTCTAAATGCCAGTGTCAGTGACTCTCTTATCACTAAAACCTGATGTCTTAAAACCATCACTTAATATTTCTCTTCAGTGATAAAATGTTTTAAACGGGGTCATCAAGTGTTCCCTAAGACACTGAATGACTCTTCGTTTTCTTAAAAACCTTTTTGTTTTTAAAAGAAAATAGTAAGTGAACCGTCTTTATGACAACATTCCCTATTTACTATGCGGGGCGCTTTGAGACGTGCAAAAAGTTCTGTCATTACGCTACCTCATTAAATGTCATCCAATCATGGATGATAACGTGGTATTTTTTTCATCATGACCACTTTCCCGAACAGTCGTCTTTTCTCTCTCTCATATTATTTCTCTCTCCTCCTACCTATAAATATGAGATTTCTTCTCCACTTTTCTCTTTACACTTTCAAATTTCTTAGACAAACCTCTGCTAAGATTTCTCCAAAGCAAGAACTCTCTCTACATCTTCAAACCATTTGCGACCTTTCCTCTTAATCTTCAATGGTCAAAATCTTCCTCATTCTTTCTTAGTTACAAGAAATGTGTTTAATATGATTAAGAACTTTGTTCTCTTAATATATTAAACTGTAAAGGTTTTTAATCATTT
>NW_020200808.1:97607-103230 GCF_001531365.2 Cynara cardunculus var. scolymus
AAGATAATAATTAATTATTTTGTTACACTCGAAAATTATCCTAATTATATTTTAGATTTTTTATATTTTAAAATAAGATATTTATCCTCTATTTGATTATATTTATCCGCAATTAGTTATACGAATTCAAAAATCGAACTTGGATAAGTTGTACTTTTGCATAACTTACTTGTAATCTTGAATTTTAAGTAAACATTGATTTTATGTGGTTTTGAGAAAGTGGTAATATTTGTGAAATGATTATTTGATAAATGTTTTGGTGATCTTCACCCTGCATTACATAAAAATGGAACCTCACTAGACATTCATGTTTAACCCTCATTTCGTGTTTTCAAAAATATGTATGCAGGTAATGATAATAAGAGAAAGAGAATTATGTGAATTACTTCCCTATGTGCTTAGCTGTTTTGGAAGCATAAATGCTAGGATGCAAGAACATGTACTTTTGAAATTTTTGGGTTGCGTATTTTACATTATAGACTCTTGTATCAAGAACCTATGTGGGGGAAAACATATATTCTATATATGAAATATGTGTTATATACATTTTATGGAGTGGGTCTGTTACAGAGTTGGTATCAGAGCCTGAGTTTAAGAGATTTAGGTATTCACATGCATGATACCTAGACTTAAACTATTTCATTGCATATTAGGGTCCCAGACATAGATAGCACCTTTGGAATAAATATAATAAGTTAAGAGATCAGTGTGTAAGGTATTTTCGGATTACATCTGGCCAATGTAATTTTGMATMTACARGTACATAACTGAACTTGGACACTTTATTATATTTGGGAATGTGAAATGTGTGTTATAACTTTGTTATCTACAGATGGCTAGTAGATCAAGAAGGTTAGAAAGGATCACCCACCCCAATGAAAAGAATCCCCTGTTGCTCCTATTGGCACCTCTGAGGGCAGAGGTAGAGGCAGAGGTAGGGGGCAGACCAGAGGCAGAATAAGCCAGCCAGAAATTAATATGAATCAAGTAAAATCAAACTCTGAAACTATGAATCAAGAACAGATGTCTCACCCAAAATATGTAACAAGGGACATATTAGCTGAAGAAATGGGAAAACTAAGGGAAACCTTGACTTCTATTTTGAGGAATCCAGCCAGAATAGGGACAGGCAGAATTGAAGTTACTCCATTGATTCCAATTCTCAATAACAGGGAAGGAGACATAAAGATGTTTCTAACTTGTAAAACACCAACTTTCTCGGGAGAAAGATCTCCAATTAAAGGTATGTGTTGGGTCAAAGAGATGGAGTCTGTATTCAATACCATCCGATGTGCAGAAATAGATAAAGTCAGATTTGCAGTCTCTGTGCTGAAATCAAATGCGTTATTTTGGTGGGAAATAGAATCCTTAGCCAGAACAGATATTTTGCAAACTATGACATGGCTAGAGTTTGTCAACAGATTCAAGGAGCAGTTTTGTCCAAAAGATGTCGTTAGACAAATGGAAGAAGTCTTTCTAAAATTGGAACAAAGAAACAGAACTGCAAGGGAATACACAGAGAAATTCATCGAATATTCAAGATTTGTAGAACATTATATTTTTTCGGAATCTAGAAAAGTGGAAAGGTATATTTGGGGATTGAAACCATCAATCCGAGAATTTGTCATAGCCATGGATCCGGCTACATTTTCATTGACCGTTGATGCAGCGAAGGTAACAGAAAGAAACAAGAACTGACAAGAAGGAAAGCAATAGAAAAGAGGAAATGGGAAGGTCCATCAACCGGATACAAAGGACCAAAAGTTGTAAAGCATGGAAACAGGCCCATACAAAGATTCAATGAAAGGACTTATCCCCGATGTCATCAAGTTCATCAGGGAGAATGCAGGATTGAGCTAAGGAAATGTTATAAATATGGTGAAACAGGTCATTTGTCGAATGTTTGCCCAACAATTAAAAGGTGTTTTAATTGTAATTCTCCAGATCACCTCAGACCAAACTTTCCACAAATAAAAGCTCCACAGTTAACCATGGGAAGCAATACAACAACGGGCCGAGGAAAACCAAGTTTGGGCCGAGGAAAACCAAGTTTGGGCAGAGGAGCAACGGGTGGGGCGCGAGGTCGATCTTTTCAAATGACCAGACATGAAGCAGAAACTACACCCGATGTAGTAATAGGTACATTTTTCGTGAACTCCTTACATGCTAAAATATTATTTGACTCGGGTGCAAACTTCTCATTTGTATCCCCATTGTTTGCCTTTTGTGCTCGTATGAATTCTGTGCCACTTGACGATAAGTTAGTAGTTGATACTTCTAACGGTCAAGTATCTGTGAGTTATATGTTTAAAAACTACACTATTATGATTGAGGATTGTGAGCTACCCATCCGATTGTTTCCCATGCCTATGAAAGAATTTGATGTGATAATAGGGATGGATTGGTTGGCAGAAAATAAGGCCAGCATCGTTTGTAATGAAAAGATGATTAGAATTATGTTACCTGACAAAGGGACAGTCGTAATTTATGGTGATCATCAGGAATATCGTACCAGTTTGCTATCTGTGATAAAAGCCAGAAAATATATCCAAAAGAAATGCCAAGGATTTTTAGCTTACATAATTGATACTAAGAAAGAACAGAGTAAGCAAGAATTAATTCCGGTTGTCAGTGAATATTGTGAAGTCTTTCCAGAAGACTTGTCAGGGCTACCTCCAGATAGAGTTATTGAATTTAGGATTGATTTAATACCTAGAGCAGCACCTGTAGCAAAAGCACCATACAGATTAGCTCCATCAGAATTAAAAGAACTGGTTACACAATTAAATGATTTGTCAGACAAAGGATTTATCAGGCCAAGTACTTCACCATGGGGAGCTCCAGTTCTGTTTGTGAAAAAGAAAGATGGCATTATGCGTATGTGTATTGATTATCGAGAGTTAAACAAATTGATCATAAAGAACAAATATCCATTGCCCAGGATCGATGATTTGTTTGATCAACTAGTAGGAGCCAGTTACTTCTCAAAGATTGATTTGCGATCAGGATACCATCAGTTGAAAGTCAAAGAAGGTGATATAGCAAAAACAACATTTCGAACCAGGTACGGGCACCATGAATTCTTGGTTATGCCATTTGGTTTGACTAACGCACCTGCAGCTTTTATGGATCTAATGAATCGAATATGTAAAGAATAACTCGATAATTTTGTCATTGTATTTATCGATGATATTCTTATATACTCCAAAACCCAAGAAGAGCATGCAAAACATCTTCGATTGATCCTTGAGCTTTTGAAAAGAGAAAAGTTGTATGCTAAATTATCAAAGTGTGAATTTTGGCTAAGAGAAGTCCAGTTTTTGGGGCATGTTATATCTAAGGATGAAGTAAAGGTAGATCCAGCAAAGATTGAAGCCGTTGCAAAATGGGAGGCACCAAAAACACCATCTGAAATTCGAAGTTTCTTGGGATTGGCAGGCTATTACCGCAAGTTTATTCAAGATTTCTCTAAAATAGTCGTGCCTTTGACGAAATTAACTCGAAAGAATGTTAAATTTCAGTGGGAAGAAGAATAGCAGAAAGCCTTTCAGTTTTTAAAAGATCATCTTTGCAGTGCTCCGCTACTATCATTACCCGATGGAACTGAAGACTTTGTCGTATATAGTGATGCATCGAAGTTGGGGTTAGGCTGTGTCTTGATGCAAAAAGGGAAAGTCATATCATATGCATCTCGACAATTAAAAGATCATGAAAAGCAGTATCCAACTCATGGCATGGAATTGCGGCCGTGGTTTTTGCTTTAAAGATTTGGAGGCATTACCTATTGGGAACGAAATATAAAATTTATACAGATCACAAAAGCCTACAACACTTGTTCAACCAGAAGGATCTGAATATGAGGCAGTGACGATGGATTGAATTAGTTAATGACTATGACTGTGAAATTTTGTATCACCTAGGATAGGCTAATGTTGTAGCCGATGCTCTGAGTCGTAAAGAGAGAAGTGGAACTATCAAGGCAGTGGCGATGAAAATAAGTTTAAACCCAAATTTGCATAAGAAAATACAGAGATGCCAAACAGAGGCCGTCAAGGAAGAAAACAAGAAATCAGAAAATGTGGGTAAGATAATTTCCATCATGAAGCCGAATGGGGAAGGAATATTATGTTTCCAAGGTCGGATATGGGTACCAAATTATGGGAATACACGAGRAACCATCCTAAATGAAAGCCAAAAGTCCCATTATTCCATCCATCAAGGTACCAACAAGATGTATAAAGATATGAAGACATTTTATTGGTGGCCAAGTCTCAAGAAAGACATCGCAAGATATGTACAACGATGCTTAACTTGTTTGCAGGTTAAAATAGAGCATCAGAGGCCCTATGGGAATCTACAATCATTAGAACTACCAATCTAGAAATGGGATCATATTACGATGGACTTTATCATGAAATTACCTCGAACTCCAAAAGCTTATGATGCAATATGGGTAGTAGTGGATCGTCTATCAAAGTCTGCACATTTCATGCCAATAAAAGAGACTTATTCATTGGAAAGATTGGCTCAAATCTATATCAAAGAAATTTTGACTAGACATGGAGTTCCATTGTCCATCATATCTGATAGAGACAGTCRMTTTACTKCAAAGTTCTGGGAAAGTCTGCAAAGAGCTTTGGGATCACAAATCAGATTGAGTACGACTTATCACCCACAAACAGATAGACAAAGTGAAAGAACCATCCAAACTCTCGAAGACATGTTGAGATCTTATGTCATCGACTTCGGGGGATCATGGGAAGAACATTTGCCGTTGATAAAATTTTCCTACAATAATAGTTATCACTCCAGCATCCAAGCGGCACCTTATGAAGTCCAATATGGAAGAAAATGTCGAACACCATTGTGTTGGAATGCGGTAGGTAAAAATTGTTGACAGGTCCCGAGGTTGTGCAAGTAACGTCTGAAAAGCTATTCCGACAAACGAAGAAAACTGATTGAATTTAACATAGGTGACTTTGTAATGTTAAGGGTATCTCCATGGAAAGGTGTTATGAGATTTGGGAAGAAAGGTAAGCTTAGTCCAAGGTATATTGGACCATTCAGAATCTACAAAAGAATTGGACCGGTAGCTTATCAGTTGGAATTACCAGAAGAACTCTGCTTAATTCACAGCACCTTTCATGTATCAAATCTATGCAAATATTTGGCAGACTCAAGATTAGCAATACCACTTCCTGAGATTAAACTTAACAATAAGCTGACTTTTATCGAGACACCAGAGGCAGTAATTGACAGAAAGACTAGAGTATTGAGAAACAAGGAGATCAGTTTAGTAAAAGTGCAGTAGCGTTTTCATAAGGGTCAGAAGCAACTTGGGAATTAGAATATGATATCAAAACCCAATATCCGTGGTTATTTGAATAAGTGAATTCTGGGACGGAATTCTTTTAAAGAGGGAAGAATGTTATAACCAGGTTTGAGACAACCTGGGTTGAGGTAATTTATACGTGTTCGTCATATGGATTACGTGAAATAGGCATGTCTAAGTAGAAATGCATGAACTATATATGTAAAATTTGAACATGATATTGTGCATGCATATATGTGAAAAGATGGCATGATATGTATGTAATTTATACATGTATGCATGTGGTGTGAA